>NW_020328036.1:0-14303 GCF_001858045.2 Oreochromis niloticus | reverse complement strand
TAGCACTGAAAATACACTGACATCCTCTGTTTCCCAATAGCAGATGAGAGGTTGCTGTTTTATTCATGACTCAATACTTGAATGGTTTTTCCTGTTTATGAATAAACATTTTAAAATGACATTGCTTCATTGTATGATTAATTCTTTGTCTGTGTCAGTCCTTAATACATACACATGTGTACAATAATTCTAGTTGCCATAGTCTCCGGAGATCCTATGCTCCGTTTTCTCATACTTTTCTTCACTGTTTACCTCATTCTGCCCAACAAAATGTACAAATTTCTGTAAACAATTATGACTTGTTTTATGCCATTAATAAAAAATGTCTCCATATGAGGACGTACTTGAAAAGAAAAAGTCACCACTTTGCATTTTACAAAGCAAGTAAACAAACACGGGGCTATTTATCATATAAATAACTTTTAGGTCTGTGGGATAGAAGGATGGGAGCTTTAAATGTTGTGCCTCCATAATTATTCTAGAGTCTTTACAGTGTTCAGCGACTGTTGTGATTTGGTGTGACATACATAAACTTGAAGTGAATGAATCCACCTGTTCACAGGAGATCACAGGAAGATGACACCAAACATCAGAAGATCTTATTGTGCGCCAGAGTAAAAGGTGGTTTCTTGGACTAAAAGCACATAAACTACAGCAGAAGCTCACATAAAGCAGGAAATAAGCAGGCAGCACTTCAACTGCTAATGCACGTTTTGCACTTTTATTGTTGTGTCATTCACTAACAGTTCAATGGTGCAAGATTACCATACACAGAATTAGGATATCTGCATGACACATCTATGCTATACAGCGAATGGATTATAATTATTACAAATACAGTAAGCATATTTACATTTGATCTCAAGCTCCATACAATATAGATATTTACAAAGTATGAAAATGAAACCGGTCTGACAAATAATGTGCAGTGTTAATGACGGGTTTTTTTCTCCTTTTCTTTTGGTGAACAAATCTGAAAGGGGCGGGGTTAACTGATATTAATTGTCAGAGGGGAAAATATCATGGCTAGTTTCGTTTGAAAGGCATCAACGGAAAAACAAACACAGAAAAAAGTGATGAGGTGAAGAAAGACACATTAAGTGTGCTGTCGTTTTAGATGTCACAAGCTACTTTGTATAGTCCTATATCCCTGATATTAGAAAGAATTAAAATGAGTTAAAATACACCTTTATTTTGTTACAGATTTTGAGTTCAGATGGATGCCTAGCATGACTAATGAGTAGTTATCCTCCCCCCAAAAAAAACAAAAAACAAAAAAACAACAGACTTCTAATTCACTCAAACTGCTTTCTAATAAAGAGGAAGCACTAATGTAACTCACCTCCTCAGTCGGGGTGCAGGGGTTACATTAGGTCTCCTTTTCCTTCCCCCCCCTCTCTCTTACATTCAAACCCTCTTTTAGTTCACACTAGAACAGGCTGCCACACCATCATTTGGTTTAATATGAGTGGAACAACTAAACCGCACAGACTTTAAATGATCAGTTAGTTGAACCTTTTATTAATATGCGCAAAGAGCTGCAAACTAATATATATATGTATATACACTGCAAACAATAAATACACAATCCAAAATAAAAACACCTCTGCAAAAGAAGTGGCAGCGCTTCGCATCAACATGTATATGAGGTACATTGCACTTTTGAGATTTGATCTGTGCATAGGTGCATCTTTGATGTGCAGCTCAGAGATCCACAATCCAGCACATTTCTGTTTCTCTGACCGTCAGACTGGCTGACCCGAGGTCACGTCAGAGCTTTGTTTTATATCTATATGTAACAGACAGTCGGTTCCTCTCCTTCCACGCATTTCATACAACACAGCAGGCATACTGCTGGTTGGTTGACCAGAGTTTTTTAATGCCTGTCTACATGAACACATCTCGAGAGGCGTAGGCACCAAAAAGTGAATCTGGAGCCAAATGTAGCAGCTGCAGCAGGGTACACAGAGCAAATATTTTCATGGGGTAGTATCAGAAATAGGACCTTTGAATATGTAGTCCTTTAACTTCTATTAAACCCTTTGAGAAACAGCTATCCAGTGTACTCCTGATATGTGCTCTTATCATTTGTTCCTGATGCTCAAATACAATCCTGGACTCAACATATGTGGCTGTGTCTCTGTCCTTGCTATAGATATGTGTTAATGTGCAAAATAAGGTTAAAAAATGAAGAAATAAATGAGAGTTAGAGCAAGCTAGAGGAGCAGAGAGGAATGTGTTATATGAGGTTAACTACCACACTGATCCCAGAACAGACCGCATGTACAAATCAAGTTCTCTCTCTAGTTCGTTTTCATCCTCCTAGTCCTCCTCCTCCTCTCCTTGTAACCCTGTTTTACTCCTTGGGATGAAAAAGCAAAAAAGGCCCAAATCTACTCCTGCAGGAACAATGGGTTTTTTATTTATTTTTTTAAACTGCTGAGATATGAAGCGATCCTCGCTTGTTTGTCTCTAGTTAGTCTGCAGTTTTTATGTAACACAAATGGATGAGTATTTTACTGACTCACTAACTGACACTGGCACGATCGGGGGTTTAGAGCGGCGTATGTACACAGATTGAGGAGGATCTGCACTTTTCTTTTTTTCAATATAAATACCAATAAAGGGAAGTGACCAGAGCAGATTATACAGTGTGCTTGTGAAGCTGCAGGGTAGCTTCTGAGTGCATCCTGTGGAGTGTGTAGTGTGTGTTTAAGTGTTGTGGTTGAGTGTCGTATGCCTTGATGGTAGAAACTGTTTTTAAGTCTTGTAGACAAGCGTGTTACATCCAGCCTTTCTCTATCCTGCCTCAAACCGTACCTTAAGCATGGCTGCTGGTCTTCGTTGTATTCCACCTGTGCTGTGGAGAGGTTGAGGACGCCTCGCTCCACAGGGTCCTTGTCACCAAAGACCTACAACATCATCTTGCAGCAGATGGAGTCACTGTGCATCGTTCAACCATTCGGCGCACTTTACACAAGGTGCTGTATGCGAGAGTGATGCAGAGGAAGCCTTTTCTCCGGCCACAGCACAAACAGAGCCGCTTGAGGTATGCTAAAGCACATTTGGACAAGCCAGCTTCATTCTGGAATAAGGTGCTGTGGACTGATGAAACGAAAATTGAGTTATTTGGGCATAACAAGGGGCGTTATGCATGGAGGAAAAAGAACACAGCATTTCAAGAAAAACACCTGCTACCTACAGTAAAATATGGTGGTGGTTCCATCATGCTGTGGGCTGTGTGGCCAGTGCAGGGACTGGGAATCTTGTCAAAGTTGAGGACACATGGATTCCACTCAGTATCAGCAGATTCTGGAGACCAATGTCCAGGAATCAATGTTATATACTTATGTGGTATGTGTATTTTGACTTTTGCTGCCATGATGCCAGGTCTCTGTTGAAAATGAGATTTTTAATCTCAATGAGATTTTTTACGTGATAAATAAAGGACTAATAATAATAAAATAAATAAAAACAAAGCTGAAGCTGCGCCGGGGCTGGGTGTTTCAACAAGACAACGACCCGAAACACTGCTCGAAGTCCACTAAGGCATTCACGCACAGGAACAAGTACAACGTTCTGGAATGGCCATCTCAGCCCCCAGACCTGAAAATTATTGAAAATCTGTGGTGTGAGTTAAAGAGAGCTGTCCATGCTCGAATGAACTAGAGATGTTTTGTAAAGAGGAATGGTCCAAAATACCTTCAACCACAATGCAGACTCTCATTGGAACCTACAGGAAGCGTTTAGAGGCTGTAATTTCTGCAAAAGGCAGATCTACTAAATATTGATTTCATTTCTTTTTTTGTGGTGCCCAAATTTATGCCCCATCGCCAAGATCTTTCCGTTTACACAGACCCTCAAGACCCTCTGTGAACACAGCAAAATGCCTTTGTATTATTTCTTTTACTCAAGTCTTATCTGATCATTTGAGGAAGAAAGAAAACACAAGCGTCCCCAGTCTGTTTATAGTAAAACCAGAAACGATAAATTAACAATTCGCTGGCCGCTTAGAACAACATTTAAAAAACAAAAAACCCATAGGTCAGAGTATAAATCCCTTTGAGGCAATAATAATTTTAGGTTACTTTACAAAAGTAAAAAGAAAAAAAAAATGGTACATTTTAAAATCCTTTGTTTATGGACAGAATTCTTCCTGTTGGACACAAGAAGCAGACTCCAAAAGAACTTTGAGGCTCTGCAGAAGTCTGATTAGGCTTGGTGTTCATGCAACTGGCTCACTGTGGTGTGATAATACCACAGTGAGCCAGTTGTGATAATAGTGTATTTCATTATTATCACTATTAATAGTGACAATCTCAGTGTATTTCTCAAAGCATAGGGTGTAACAAAGAAATGGATGCCTCTGATGGGAACAGTGAAGACGGTTTGGAAGTCCTAAAACCTCTTCCTTTGTAATGGGCAGCAGTGGGTGACTCCTCTTGTTACAGGCCAGTTATACCACAGACAATCCAGCTAAAATTCTCACAGAATTTCTCACAATTGAAGAAAGTTTCTTATTTCCTTCTGACTTTCCCATCTTACTCTTGTTTTTATTTTTGAAGTACATTTCCTGAAAAGTCCCCCATTTCTATGATCAGAGATGTGAGCCTGATCTCACAGGTTAGGTTCGGTAAATGAACAGTCATAACATTTATTTTTTCATTCACAACATACTAGATATTATTCTTTGTTCACAAGCTGGACCAGCTCTACCAAGTTATCTATCACTGTACTATGCATTAACAGCATTAACCCTTCAATGCCTGTAACAAAAAACTAAATGTCCTTCACATGATCCAAAGTGGGTCTTCAAACAGTCCAGCACCTGGAACTGTTTGTGTACTTAATAATATATTGCTGAGCTTCTCTAAGTTAGAGTAGCTTGTGTTAGTACGTGTACACAAAGACATAAACGTTCAATGATAAAACACACAGTAGAATAAAATTGTAAGAATCATCAGTTGATGCAGTTAAGGACACTTGTTCTTCTGTGCAGTCTCACCTGGAGCTCACGTTTCTAGTTCATGCCATCATGACCAAAGATTCTTCAATTAATAGTTTAAAGATGTCCATGAATGCACTGCTAACTGCTCTTCAACCTTATAAAACTCAACATGCATTTTGAATAAGAAACACTTTTACAAAACCAAAAGCTTCACTGTGCTTAGTGATTTATCTGTCTAAAAAAACCAGGTTCAGTTTGTAACTGAGAGAGCGGCTCGGTGGCGCTGAATTATATTTCCAATAGAAACACAATTTCATATGTTGTAGTAACAACACACTGCCACAAGATGGCAGCCTAGACCTACTTTACCATGCTGTTCCAGTAAAAAAGAAAAAGTGAGAGAGCCTTGAAAGAGTGACAGAGACACTTTTTATGAACTCATCTGTAATGTGTCACCTTTTCTGTAGGATGAAGAAGTGCTTCCCTTCTTTTAAAGTAAATACAGGCTTACAAAGATCCTCTAAAATGTTTCTGAAATAATCCTAAACACAACCATTAAATCAAAAATGCAAGAAACAATTTATTTAATCACTCTTCTTAACTTAATTCCTTAACTTATTACAAAAATAAACAAAGACTTTTCTGCTGTCTCACCTCTGTCAGTGTTCATGCTGTTACAAGAACAGGTGGAGGTGCAGGTGGAACTTTGACTTCACTGTGGTTTCTATGTGCAGGCAGGAGTGGGACATCTCAGAACAGCAGCGGATTGTCGAGCACGGTGACTCCTGCTGCGACGCCCCCGTCTGAGTGTCCTGAGCTCTTGGTCCTCAGCAGATGGCCCACACACTCATTTATCACCATGTCTGCCTGTAAGAAAACAAAGAAAAGGCTAACATTAGAAACAGCCACCAACCAATCCCTTTTACTCCACGCCCAAAAACCAGTGAGAAACACTAGCTAATATTACTTGGAATCAAAGTCCACTAATCCCCAGGCTCCCAGCATAACATACAGTCCAACACAAACTCCACAAACTGTCTTGCTTCAGCTGACTTTCCTTCACCTTCTCTCCAGAGAATCTGTTGTGCTCTTTTCAGCACGAAGCCACACTCCTGCTCACTGATCGTCACCTCTGTTTAACCTGGTCTCAGCAACTTTGTCCCATAGCTTGCACATCCTTTCCACCTCCATCTTTCTTCCCAGCCAACTGATACATACCTTTTCTCCTTCCTTAAAAGCCAGCCTAAGAAATACGATTTTATAATTGCCCAATAAATTAAACTGCCATTTTCAAAAGTATTATCATCAGTAGAGGTCAGCGAATGTCGCTCGGATCTGCTGCACAGCTTGAGGCTGGTCCGGGAAGAACCTCTCCAGGACTCCAGGTCTGGCGAGCACTTGCTGAACCTTCTTGGTACCAGCCAGGTGAGCGCTGATATCTGGACTCTTCACAGCTCGACAGCGCTCCATCAGAAGACGAGCATCCCAGCTCTGCAATTGAAAACAGACAATGAATTCTCTGCTTGCCAGCACACCGACCAGCAGAGCGTGACAATAGTTGGTTTATATTACGCTGAGATTTGACAGACAGAGACAGAAGAATGAAGGAGAACAACACAGAGTCACGCTATCAAGGAGAACTTGGACGGTAGATCAGCAGTTTGGCTTGAAACTTGCAAACTGTTTTAACTTGTTATGTCCGATTAACTTTTCCTTCCAGGTGCTCGGCAGTTTTCTTTCACTTGTTTCCTGTTCCTGCCAGCAGAATGCACACACAGCTGCAGTAACTACACACAATGTTGCAGAGAACATGGAGCAGCAACAAACATGTGTTGATCTCTAATCACCCATTCAAACTGACACAGCGACAGAGGTCTGTTGTCACTTATATCAGCCAATCAGGGCTAGACTTGGTATTGCTAAGCAGGGAAAGAAATAAACTCAATGATAATGACGTTCCAGTTTCTCATGAATACGAATCAGTTTACGCAAGTCTGCAGGTTTCACTTTAGTGTTTTTAACTAAACTCTTTGATGTAATCATTCTGAGTGCAAATCAAAAGTTGGACCTGTTCAGAAGTGTAGTTGTCAGGCATGTAACCGTTCCTAAAATACACCACGGCGACCTGTTTGCTGTCCCTGAAGTGAAAGTGACACAAAAGACACATTAATCCATGTGGACACACAGCGACCTCCACTTCCTTGAAGCCTCTCGTGCTGCTGTCCACTGGGAATCCCCACATGTGCCTCTTCCCAGTGTCTATGACATGTAACAAATATAATAAATAGCAAGGAATTATAAAGTCAATGACAAGATTTTCCATTTAGTTTAATTAACAGTAGTCATTTTGCAGAAGACAGACATTTGGTTACTATAGTAAAAACTATTATGTCAAATTAACCAAAAAGAAAAAGAGCCAACAAATGCAGACACTTGGCTGTCTTCAGCAACAAAAACGCCATCAAAAAAGTCACAGTCATCAGAGCAACATCAGAGAAACAATAAAGTCTAACCATGGAAGGTTTTTATAAATATATGCATAAAAACACAAAAACAAATAACATCAACAATGAGCACCTTTCGCTCATTGCACGCTCCAACAGTTTTGCAAAAGCTTCCCTGGAGAATCATGGAGAAAATACTTTAGTTCTGGAAGGAGCTCAAGGGTCTAAGTGTAAAGAGCAGACATGTGACAGATGCTGGCCAATATCCACTCCTAATCGGGTCCTTTAAATCAGGGCTGCACTGCTGCTGGCATGTTGACATCTGTATGTCGCCTGGTGCACATTATAACATCCTTGGACCAAAAAGAAAAATAAACAACATGACTAATACATCACTGCCTTCACAGATGACTTCTGTTAATGCAATACCATGTTCTGATTGTACAGCAAGGGCAGAAAACATGCTTCATCACACTAGTTCAAATCCATCACCCTAACCTAAATAGCAGGTTGCTGTTTACTATTAATGTTGATTAAAATCACTATTTTCCTGCTGACACTGTGAAGTTTACGCCCCCACAGGAGCAGTTTCGAAGCTTCACTGTTGGCAGAATGCGAGCTACCAAAAAGAGAAAACCACTTAAATAGATTATTTCTAACTGGATGTAGACACATATGAAAACCAAAATTGAGTATCTCATGAGGAAATACCTGTATATTGGTGCAATTTTGACCGTCCACTCTAATAATACATGTGGTTGGAGGAATGGCTTTAGAAAAACATCAATAACACTTTCTCTGTTGTGGAGTGGCTGATGTTGTGATGTAGAACATCCCCACAGAACCGTTCCTCTGGAAGACACTCTGCACATAGACAGGACTTTTTGTAACAAATTCAGCAAAATTTGAATAACTGAAAGTAGTACGCACTCAGATCCAGCCACTCTTGACAAAGGTAGCAGCTTCTATTTTGATATTATAGCTCAGGGTGGCTCAGTGTACTTCACTATGAGCTGACAGTTAAAAGGACATTTGTCAAATTCATGTGTTTTATAATTATTAAAGTTCTCACACGCTCAAAGACATAAATGTCAGCCAACAAGGGATCGCTCATCAAGCTTAGCTATATAGAAAAGTACATTATTGAGATGAGACCAAATAACAGCAGGGTGAAGACAGTAGCAAAACAGAGGATGACCAACAGTTTCTGTGTCAGTGAGACATTTCAGCTGGTATGGCCGTGCTTCTTTCCAGCGCTCAGCAGCTTTCTGCTGCCAAAAGGACCGTGACACTGCCCTACTTCTTTGAGGCTCAGGAGAAGGACATCAATCCAAAACAGCAGACAGCCTTTCATATTCTTTTCTCTAAAGAATGCAAATAGAGTATTTGCAAATATGAAGTAATTAACAAATTTCCCACGTATGGGACTAATAAAGGTTATCTTATGTTATCTTAATCACCTTTGTTTCTGCAATGTCACTTTTACAAATCGTGTCCCATCAGCTCTCATGGCTGAACTTTGGCTTTGAGGTCGGGGAGGACAAAAAGCTATTAAGGACCTTTTGATTTGCAATCCAGTTCTTCTCTAAAGACATGACTTATTTCTGTTTCACTCCTGGACCAGACTGAATGTTTTTCCTTGATGAGCATTACACCAGTGAACAGTCATCCACACAGTTCTGACAGGATGAATTGTACCAACGCTGGCGGTCCTACCCTCACAAGAATGATTATTTTTGTTACCAGTCCAACAGTTGACTCTACATAAAACTACTGATACAGTACCTTGAGTCGGAGCCTGAGGCTGGGATCAGACAGCAGATGAAGCAGCGCTCCATAACATCCTTAGTAATGCTGAGGTGGAGGGAAGCTCTGCTTTCACATCATGACTACCAATATCTGACACATCCTCACACTCAGGGAGGGACCTCTGCAATGGCACCACATGTACAGTTATTCATCTCCTCTACACTCTGAATCTAATATAACCACCACACAGTCTACAGCTGATATTCCACTGGCCCTTAGACAGACCTATTACCTCGGTCTTCAGTGTCATCGTCCTCTATTCCAATGCTCTCTGCCAGTTCTTTCTGTTTGCAGTAATTCAGCAGGAATTGGCGAATGCTGAGGTCTTCCTGGTCACTGGAGCTTTGATTGGAGCTGCAGACTTACTGGTCCTGCTACAAGTGGAAGGAAACCACCTCGCTAAAGGAAAAACAAGACAACAATATGAACATAGGTTTGGTTACAATAAAATAAGTCAGTTGATCAAAATCAGTGTGACACAGACAATGATGTTTTTGGAAAGAGCCCATTAGTGACATTTAATTTATACATTTTTACTGTGAGGGCTTGTAAAACTTCTGTATGAATATTAATTCTACAACAGAAAACCACTCAGCATTTAAACCATCACGATGTATTAATGTTTCCAAAGATGCTGATAATTTGATAACAAGCAAAGTTATATATCCTGAAATGTACTCATTGATAGAAACTTTGAAAGGCACTGCAGAAAACAAAGTTAAGCAACACAGAAAAATGTGGTAGCGAATGCCTTGAGTCACATTTTCTTCCTTATACGTGAGACTCAAGCTGACATCACTGTTGAAATCTTACCCAGTGCCTTCATGAGCGCGTGCAGCACGGAGCAGAAAAGAGCAGCTGTGCGCTCGTAGCTGAGATCCAGATCCTGAACCATGTCCCGACCAGCAGGCTGCAGTCAGAGTGAGTCAACAGAACTGTCAACACCCGTGGAGCCTGGCCAACAAGACAGGATTACAATGAAATACAGTACAAGCTCAGGGCAGCACAGGCTTAAGCAGACAAAGAAGGAAATGGGGTAAATCCTCCAGCAGTCATTTCTGTCTCCATTTTGGGCTAAAAACAAAAACACGTCATAACTACCTGTGGATGCTGGCTGAGCCTCTGAAGGTTGAGTGATATGTCATTAAGCAGGTAGTCAGAGTTCTCATTGATCAGTTCCTTGAGGGAAGCGTATCCACAGGCCTTGCTGATGTCCTACATGGAGCTCAGCGTCACCTGGCTGACCAGCAGCGTCTCCTCACCAGCTTTCTCCAGCACAGCATACAGCGAGGCCATCAACAAGGGACGGAAATTGCAGCCCAGCGCCTGAGCACAGCAGGCGATGCCCTCGAGTTGGATGCACAGCTGACAGATGTTGCTGTTGAGCTAATGGATCGTGGATGCAGATGTGATGATGAAGGAATCACTTGGAGAGAGCTTGTATTTGAGTTGCTGGCATCACTGTGCATATGGAGGGGAGTCTGATGGACTGAGCAGCTACGCAAAGAGACAAAACACGTGCTAATGCACTGCTTTCTAACCACTTTTACACATGCACTGCAGCTCGGAAGTTTTCAAGATATTGTCCATGCACGTGAGAACGCAAATGTCTGACACACTTAGATCAGACATTAAACAGCCTTTAGCCTTCCTGCTCCTGAGTGAAAGCCTGTATTATATCTCACTGAGCTCATGTGGGGTAGCACAGATTAGCCTTCTCAAAGTCAAGAGTGGGGGCCAATTTAGGATCTTCACTCAAATTTAAAATACAAGGGAAACCGATGTATTCCTTACATAAACAAAAACCACACAAGCGCTTATAAAATGCTCATCCTACCCAGTCATACGCAAAGTGTTAAAATCAACGTGTGATCCACCTGCCACTAAGAGATATTATTTCTCTTTGGTAGATGGAAAAAATGTAATCAAACTCACTGTCAGTAGCTACAACAGCACATTTGTTATAATATGATGAATCAAGCATTTAGATATTAAATAGTATTGAGGGAGACAGGATCAAATACAGTGGGGCAAAAAAGTATTTAGTCAGCCAATTGTGCAAGTTCTCCCACTTAAAAAGATGAGAGAGGCCTGTAATTTTCATCATAGGTATACCTCTAACTTGTCTGAGTTTTAAAGAATTGATTTGCAAATTATGGTGGAAAATAAGTATTTGTCACTGGTGTTAAAACACCAGGTAGGTCCCATCATGGTTGTCACAGATATTTGCTTCTTGGGCTTCCCTTAGCCCTGCTCGTCCGCCATTGCCGCGTTTGAGTTTTGGACGAAATGCATTCTGGGATATTAGCTGTACCAAGTCCACACAAGTCACCACCGATGCATGCTCGATAAAACGGGCGGCGCGAGAACACATCCGGACTTTTTCGCATCTCGGCTTGATGCTTACCCACAAAGTGGCTAGAGAGACAGAAAAAAGACAGAAAAGAAACAAAAAACACAACGCCAAAGAATGTCATTTGCACACTAGCATGGAGAATAAACGTAGACACAGTGCACCCAGTAATTTTTGAACTTACAACCAAGTTTCAAGAGCAGTACTGGTATTGTACCGGTACTGGCTGCTGTCTCATTGTTCAGAGAGCCTATCATTATGCAGAGAAAGGAATCTGTGTCTCTGGACCGAAATGACTGTACGTGTAGTGCTGTAGAAACAATACTGCCCACAAACCTTGATGTTTCTATATGTGGAAACCTTCAAGTATGCATATCCTCCTGTAAGGGTAAAGTAATGGGACATTTGCACTTTTGCATGTAAGCCTGTCGGTCTTAACTGGAAGTTGCACTTGAGCTGTCTTGGCATCTTTCCCTGTTTGACTCACCAGTTTGCCCTGAGCTGAACCGCTGCCTCCTTCTCTGTTGTGGTACTCAGCGGTGACCAAGATGCTGTAACATGCAGATGTGATGACTACGACCCACTCACAGTGTGATCCTGGCTATCAGCTCCAGTCAATGCTGTGTAGACACGTGATACTGGAGGACATGAGCATTGGGAGTACCCAACTGATCACCATGCTGACGGCAGTCTCATCAGAAAGCGTGAGGCTGGTTGGGCCTCCACCAGAGCCTGCAGCAACATCATAGAAGAGATAAAGTACTACAGCTAACGACACTTAACACTCACTTTCTTCCTTATAGGAGGAAATTATTTGGCAGCAGAGCAAAGTGGTTTTTTTAGAAAATAAATGTAAAGTATAACAGAGAATTTGATACTTGATTTGATACTTTAACCTCACTACATTTATTTCATAGCTTAGAGTTCTAGTTACTCAAAGATGAGAATTAGATGTGAAATTAACCTTTAAGTGACTAGTACTTTGAGAACTGCCATCAATACACAATGAAGTTCATTGACGTACAGGTTATTGTATTAGTAATGCTATATTGTACATAGAGACACAATATGACAGAATATGACTGCTGCTAATGTGACTTAGGTAAATGGTTTCAGGCTCTCCCCTCCTGAGTTTGAGAAATGTTCAGGATCAGAAAATGTGTGACTCACAGTGCTGTAGCATACGGCCACAGCTTCACTCTGAGCTCCATCTCCATAGAGTGCAGACAGTGATATCTGATGCTCCTTAAGACACAGACAACAGTTTATTGAACATGTATTTTACTTCATAATAGTACTCCAACAATCCAATAGTTCTTCCCCACCTGTCTCAGGTCGCCTCCACTTAGTGAGGTAAGAAACATCATCATCAGCTGCAGCTTCCCAGCGCACCGTGATGTCACGTCTGAGAAATTAGTTACCCTAAGGTCAGAAGGAGGAGGCACCTTCACTAGAAGAAAAGAATAATGTGTATGGAATTTTTAAAATGAGAAAGCTACATTTGACATCTTTCATTATTAATAACATTTACAGTACTGTGCAAAAGTCGTGAGCCACACGCTGAAGTATTTCTTTGACATTATCGGTTTTCCACTCCTTTTAGTCCAGTTCTTGTACCTGACCATTTTCTGAGTAATGTTTTTGTTTGTTTGTTTTTGTTTGTGTAAACACTTGGCACTGACCATTGTTGGAGATAAAAGCACCTAAGTCAAGGAATGTGTGCACATAACAGAAAACTGGGAAAGAACCAATTTTAAATCTTTAAGCATTTTGTACTACGGCCTGTCACAAACACATTTTGTATAGTGTTTTTTTTTTTTTGTTTTTTTTTTAAATCTTGTGAATAAATTATACAAATGTGTGTGATTAATCACAATGTGTTAGTGTGTAATCACCCTGAGACATGCATGCCTGTCTCTAGCGTCAGATCTAAAGCCATTTCTGATTTGAGATGCAGGCTGCAGATTCTGTCCAGATTATCCCAGCTCTCGTCACTAAGCATCCAGTCTTCACTTATCAAATGTGTAAAATTCAAGGCTGTCCTTAAAAGCTCCCAACAAGGCAAAAAACTGTGAATCTAACCAAAAGTGTATTTCCTGTTTCTCCCACATATGGATTCCACAGTTCCTACAAGTGATCAAATATACACAGTTTTTAGATCTTGGAGTCCCTTTGCACAGTGATAGAAAAACATTACCATTGGAATAACTGCCCACCCACTTGTGGTGCTGGAAAAATTGCCCTGATCTCTGCGCTTAGGCTCAGAGAGAGGTGAGATTTTAGCCTTTACAAGGAGATCACCCAGGTTTTGTTCCTCCTGAAGGCTGCAATTGCCTTGTGATCCTGAAGCATATGTGTGTCCTGAGTGAACCTTTGAAAGTTGCTCTTGATAACTCTGACCAATTTGCAGGTGGAGGGAGAATATGTGATCACCACTGGGATGAGGGAGAAACATCAATTGGCTTGGTCTGCAAGAATGAATTGAAACATTTTCTTAAAAAGGACCAACCGTACCCCCTAGTGGAGAGAGCTGAGAATAAAATCTTGACAGCTTCCCCCAAATCACTCTGTTGAGTGCAGATCCTGTGAAATCTCAGTAATTGGGATTTAATTATCCCTGCAAATGTGTGTTTTGGGTGAAAACTTGTTCTGAACAGTAAGGCATGTGTATCTGTAGGTTTGAAAAAGACTTTAACATCTAATTTGTGGTCATTTGGGAAATTTGGGCCCTTAAATGTAGTTGTGTCTA
>NW_020328035.1:0-20975 GCF_001858045.2 Oreochromis niloticus | reverse complement strand
ATTTAAAGACAGACTTGAAAGAAATCTTATTTGAAACTGCTGATAAAAATCCAGGTCAGACACAATTACATACAAACATACAGTACACACTGCTGCTCAAAAGTCCCTGATTAATAGAAATTGGCTTTAATGTAATATCACATGAAGTTTATCAGTAATGTTTCACAGCTTTAATCAAAATCATTCATCATCCATAAGTTGTGATGGAAAAATGTCTGCAAGTGTGCAGGAGCCCATTTTTAGAGAAATTAAATGAGGTTAGGTTCGTACTTGAAATTTAATATAAAAGTTTCAGGTGGTGAGAATGTAAGTTTCACATAGTAGAAATTTGTGTTTATCATTTATTTTGGTTTTATTCTGAGTTTAGTGTTTATTTGTGAGCATTGTTTTTATCTCCATGATTTTACTTTCTTTGTATCACATGTTTTTAGTCTGTTTTTACATTGTTTAATCCACTGGGATTGGCTGGGCATGGGACAAATTAGCTGATAGTCATCACTGCTGAGGCATGTGTCTGTCCAGTGGTGTCCTTTCAGCTGTTTATAGGACTTATTAAAAGGAAGCAAGCTGAGTACTGGAGAGAGAGCCCTAGATTGGAAGAGGAACGCATGAAGCCCGTCTGGAGACCGGTCAGCGTGATGTGGTGACCCAGTCCCGACAGCAGAACGGCGACAGTAGGAGACAACGCGTGTATTGACATCAGGCAGATGTATAACACTGCCTGCATTGTGAGTAGTGCTGATTGTTGTTCACTGGTGCAGCCGTGTTGGAGAGTGTCGCCATGGCTATAAGCAGGGCCGCTTCCGGGATGATGGTTCTGGTCCTATTTGTTTTTACGTACAGATGAGACGTGAGGGGAGCCGCGGTGGTATCGAGCGACGGACTCCAATGCAGAATGCGAACTGGGCTGGGATGTGATGGGGCCCAGTGGACGGACGAGACTGGGACAGGAGGCTCCTAGTCTGCCTGGCACGAGGCTGGCGTGGACCTCACTTAGCAAGGAAATTTCTGTCCAGCTCAAGAACACACAAGGAGTATTCGTCCTGGGTTGTGGACTGGGTGGGATTTTTGTACATGAAGAGAATGTATTTTACAGTTTAGAATAATCTTATCTAGTCTCGGTGGGAATTTTAGCATATTGAGAAAATGTTGTTGTGAATTGGCTTGATTTAAATCAAACTGAACTGCACTCAATTAAAACCAAATATAACTTGTTATCAAATCTATTCAAATGTAAAGTCGTCTCACTCATTTGGACAACTAGCACTGAAAAATACACTGACATCCTCTGTTTCCAATTAGCAGATGAGAGGTTGCTGTTTATTCATGACTCAATACTTGAATGTTTTATCCTGTTTATGAATAAACATTTAAAATGACATTGCTTCATTGTATGATTAATTCTTTGTCTGTGTCAGTCCTTAATACATACACATGTGTACAATTCTAGTTGCCATAGTCTCCGGAGATCCTATGCTCCGTTTTCTCATACTTTCTTCACTGTTTACCTCATTCTGCCCAACAAATGTACAAATTTCTGTAAACAATTATGACTTGTTTATGCCATTAATAAAAATGTCTCCATATGAGGACGTACTTGAAAGAAAAAGTCACCACTTTGCATTTTACAAAGCAGTAAACAACACGGGCTATTTATCATATAATAACTTTTAGGTCTGTGGATAGAAGGATGGGAGCTTTAAATGTTGTGCCTCCATAATTATTCTAGAGTCTTTACAGTGTTCAGCGACTGTTGTGATTGGTGTGAATACATAAACTTGAAGTGAATGAATCCACCTGTTCACAGGAGATCACAGGAAGATGACACCAAACATCAGAAGATCTTATTGTGCGCCAGAGTAAAGGTGGTTCTTGGGACTAAAAGCACATAAACTACAGCAAAGCTCACATAAAGCAGGAATAAGCAGGCAGCACTTCAACTGCTAATGCACGTTTGCACTTTTATTGTTGTGTCATTCACTAACAGTTCAATGGTGCAGATTACCATACACAGAATTAGGATATCTGCATGACACATCTATGCTATACAGCGAATGGATTATAATTATTACAAATACAGTAAGCATATTTACATTTGATCTCAAGCTCCATACAATATAGATATTTACAAAGTATGAAAATGAAACCGGTCTGACAAATAATGTGCAGTGTTAATGACGGGTTTTTTCTCCTTTTCTTTGGTGAACAAATCTGAAAGGGGCGGGGTTAACTGATATAATTGTCAGAGGGGAAAATATCATGGCTAGTTTCGTTTGAAAGGCATCAACGGAAAAACAACACAGAAAAGTGATGAGGTGAAGAAAGACACATTAAGTGTGCTGTCGTTTAGATGTCACAAGCTACTTTGTATAGTCCTATATCCCTGATATTAGAAAGAATTAAAATGAGTTAAAATACACCTTTATTTTGTTACAGATTTGAGTTCAGATGGATGCCTAGCATGACTAATGAGTAGTATCTCCCCCAAAAAAAACAAAACAAAAAAACAACAGACTTCTAATTCACTCAAACTGCTTTCTAATAAAGAGGAAGCACTAATGTAACTCACCTCCTCAGTCGGGGTGCAGGGGTTACATTAGGTCTCCTTTCCTTCCCCCCCTCTCTCTTACATTCAAACCCTCTTTTAGTTCCACTAGAACAGGCCGCCACACCATCATTTGGTTTAATATGAGTGGAACAACTAAACCGCACAGACTTTAATGATCAGTTAGTTGAACCTTTTATTAATATGCGCAAAGAGCTGCAAACTAATATATATATGTATATACACTGCAAACAATAAATACACAATCCAAAATAAAAACACCTCTGCAAAAGAAGTGGCAGCGCTTCGCATCAACATGTATATGAGGTACATTGCACTTTTGAGATTGATCTGTGCATAGGTGCATCTTTGATGTGCAGCTCAGAGATCCACAATCCAGCACATTTCTGTTTCTCTGACCGTCAGACTGGCTGACCCGAGGTCACGTCAGAGCTTTGTTTTATATCTATATGTAACAGACAGTCGGTTCCTCTCCTTCCACGCATTTCATACAACACAGCAGGCATACTGCTGGTTGGTTGACCAGAGTTTTTTAATGCCTGTCTACATGAACACATCTCGAGAGGCGTAGGCACCAAAAAGTGAATCTGGAGCCAAATGTAGCAGCTGCAGCAGGGTAACAGAGCAAATATTTTCATGGGGTAGTATCAGAAATAGGACCTTTGAATATGTAGTCCCTTTAACTTCTATTAAACCCTTGAGAAACAGCTATCCAGTGTACTCCTGATATGTGCTCTTATCATTTGTTCCTGATGCTCAAATACAATCTGGACTCAACATATGTGGCTGTGTCTCTGTCCTTGCTATAGATATGTGTTAATGTGCAAAATAAGGTTAAAAATGAAGAAATAAATGAGAGTTAGAGCAAGCTAGAGGAGCAGAGAGGAATGTGTTATATGAGGGTTAACTACCACACTGATCCAGAACAGACCGCATGTACAAATCAAGTTCTCTCTCTAGTTCGTTTTCATCCTCCTAGTCCTCCTCCTCCTCTCCTTGTAACCCTGTTTTTACTCCTTGGGATGAAAAAGCAAAAGGGGCCCAAATCTACTCCTGCAGGAACAATTGGGTTTTTTATTTATTTTTTAAACTGCTGAGATATGAAGCGATCCTCGCTTGTTTGTCTCTAGTTAGTCTGCAGTTTTTATGTTAACACAAATGGATGAGTATTTTACTGACTCACTAACTGACACTGGCACGATCGGGGGTTTAGAGGCGGCGTATGTACACAGATTGAGGAGGATCTGCACTTTTCTTTTTTTCAATATAAATACCAATAAAGGGAAGTGACCAGAGCAGATTATACAGTGTGCTTGTGAAGCTGCAGGGTAGCTTCTGAGTGCATCCTGTGGAGTGTGTAGTGTGTGTTTAAGTGTTGTGGTTGAGGTGTCGTATGCCTTGATGGTAGAAACTGTTTTTAAGTCTTGTAGACAAGCGTGTTACATCCAGCCTTTCTCTATCCTGCCTCAAACCGTACCTTAAGCATGGCCTGCTGGTCTTCGTTGTATTCCACCTGTGCTGTGGAGAGGTTGAGGACGCCTCGCTCCACAGGTCCTTGTCACCAAAGACCTACAACATCATCTTGCAGCAGATGGAGTCACTGTGCATCGTTCAACCATTCGGCGCACTTTACACAAGGTGCTGTATGCGAGAGTGATGCAGAGGAAGCCTTTTCTCCGGCCACAGCACAAACAGAGCCGCTTGAGGTATGCTAAAGCACATTTGGACAAGCCAGCTTCATTCTGGAATAAGGTGCTGTGGACTGATGAAACGAAAATTGAGTTATTTGGGCATAACAAGGGGCGTTATGCATGGAGGAAAAAGAACACAGCATTTCAAGAAAACACCTGCTACCTACAGTAAAATATGGTGGTGGTTCCATCATGCTGTGGGGCTGTGTGGCCAGTGCAGGGACTGGGAATCTTGTCAAAGTTGAGGGACACATGGATTCCACTCAGTATCAGCAGATTCTGGAGACCAATGTCCAGGAATCAATGTTATATACTTATGTGGTATGTGTATTTTGACTTTTGCTGCCATGATGCCAGGTCTCTGTTGAAAATGAGATTTTTAATCTCAATGAGATTTTTACGTGGATAAATAAAGGACTAATAATAATAAAATAAAATAAAACAAAGCTGAAGCTGCGCCGGGGCTGGGTGTTTCAACAAGACAACGACCCGAAACACTGCTCGAAGTCCACTAAGGCATTCACGCACAGGAACAAGTACAACGTTCTGGAATGGCCATCTCAGCCCCCAGACCTGAAAATTATTGAAAATCTGTGGTGTGAGTTAAAGAGAGCTGTCCATGCTCGAATGAACTAGAGATGTTTTGTAAAGAGGAATGGTCCAAAATACCTTCAACCACAATGCAGACTCTCATTGGAACCTACAGGAAGCGTTTAGAGGCTGTAATTTCTGCAAAGGCAGATCTACTAAATATTGATTTCATTTCTTTTTTTGTGGTGCCCAAATTTATGCCCCATCGCCAAGATCTTTCCGTTTACACAGACCCTCAAGACCCTCTGTGAACACAGCAAAATGCCTTTGTATTATTTCTTTTACTCAAGTCTTATCTGATCATTTGAGGAAGAAAGAAAACACAAGCGTCCCCAGTCTGTTTATAGTAAAACCAGAAACGATAAATTAACAATTCGCTGGCCGCTTAGAACAACATTTAAAAAACAAAAAACCCATAGGTCAGAGTATAAATCCCTTTGAGGCAATAATAATTTTAGGTTACTTTACAAAAGTAAAAAGAAAAAAAAATGGTACATTTTAAAATCCTTTGTTTATGGACAGAATTCTTCCTGTTGGACACAAGAAGCAGACTCCAAAAGAACTTTGAGGCTCTGCAGAAGTCTGATTAGGCTGGTGTTCATGCAACTGGCTCACTGTGGTGTGATAATACCACAGTGAGCCAGTTGTGATAATAGTGTATTTCATTATTATCACTATTAATAGTGACAATCTCAGTGTATTTCTCAAAGCATAGGGTGTAACAAAGAAATGGATGCCTCCTGATGGGAACAGTGAAGACGGTTGGAAGTCCTAAAACCTCTTCCTTTGTAATGGGCAGCAGTGGGTGACTCCTCTTGTTACAGGCCAGTTATACCACAGACAATCCAGCTAAAATTCTCACAGAATTTCTCACAATTGAGAAAGTTTCTTATTTCCTTCTGACTTTCCCATCTTACTCTTGTTTTTATTTTTGAAGTACATTTCCTGAAAAGTCCCCCATTTCTATGATCAGAGATGTGAGCCTGATCTCACAGGTTAGGGTTCGGTAAATGAACAGTCATAACATTTATTTTTTCATTCACAACATACTAGATATTATTCTTTGGTTCACAAGCTGGACCAGCTCTACCAAGTTATCTATCACTGTACTATGCATTTAACAGCATTAACCCTTCAATGCCTGTAACAAAAAACTAAATGTCCTTCACATGATCCAAAGTGGGGTCTTCAAACAGTCCAGCACCTGGAACTGTTTGTGTACTTAATAATATATTGCTGAGCTTCTCTAAGTTAAGTAGCTTGTGTTAGTACGTGTACACAAAGACATAAACGTTCAATGATAAAAACACACAGTAGAATAAAATTGTAAGAAGTCATCAGTTGATGCAGTTTAAGGACACTTGTTCTTCTGTGCAGTCTCACCTGGAGCTCACGTTTCTAGTTCATGCCATCATGACCAAAGATTCTTCAATTAATAGTTTAAAGATGTCCATGAATGCACTGCTAACTGCTCTTCAACCTTATAAAACTCAACATGCATTTTGAATAAGAAACACTTTACAAAACCAAAAGCTTCACTGTGCTTAGTGATTTATCTGTCTAAAAAACCAGGTTCAGTTTGTAACTGAGAGAGCGGCTCGGTGGCGCTGAATTATATTTCCAATAGAAACACAATTTCATATGTTGTAGTAACAACACACTGCCACAAGATGGCAGCCTAGACCTACTTTACCATGCTGTTCCAGTAAAAAAGAAAAAGTGAGAGAGCCTTGAAAGAGTGACAGAGACACTTTTTATGAACTCATCTGTAATGTGTCACCTTTCTGTAGGATGAAGAAGTGCTTCCCTTCTTTTAAAGTAAATACAGGCTTACAAAGATCCTCTAAACATGTTTCTGAAATAATCCTAAACACAACCATTAAATCAAAAATGCAAGAAACAATTTATTTAATCACTCTTCTTAACTTAATTCCTTAACTTATTACAAAAATAAACAAAGACTTTCTGCTGTCTCACCTCTGTCAGTGTTCATGCTGTTACAAGAACAGGTGGAGGTGCAGGTGGAACTTTGACTTCACTGTGGTTTCTATGTGCAGGCAGGAGTGGGACATCTCAGAACAGCAGCGGATTGTCGAGCACGGTGACTCCTGCTGCGACGCCCCCGTCTGAGTGTCCTGAGCTCTTGGTCCTCAGCAGATGGCCCACACACTCATTTATCACCATGTCTGCCTGTAAGAAAACAAAGAAAAGGCTAACATTAGAAACAGCCACCAACCAATCCCTTTTACTCCACCGCCCAAAAACCAGTGAGAAACACTAGCTAATATTAACTTGGAATCAAAGTCCACTAATCCCCAGGCTCCCAGCATAACATACAGTCCAACACAAACTCCACAAACTGTCTTGCTTCAGCTGACTTCCTTCACCTTCTCTCCAGAGAATCTGTTGTGCTCTTTTCAGCACGAAGCCACACTCCTGCTCACTGATCGTCACCTCTGTTTAACCTGGTCTCAGCAACTTTGTCCCATAGCTTGCACATCCTTTCCACCTCCATCTTTCTTCCCAGCCAACTGATACATACCTTTCTCCTTCCTTAAAAGCCAGCCTAAGAAATACGATTTTATAATTGCCCAATAAATTAAACTGCCATTTTCAAAAGTATTATCATCAGTAGAGGTCAGCGAATGTCGCTCGGATCTGCTGCACAGCTTGAGGCTGGTCCGGGAAGAACCTCTCCAGGACTCCAGGTCTGGCGAGCACTTGCTGAACCTTCTTGGTACCAGCCAGGTGAGCGCTGATATCTGGACTCTTCACAGCTCGACAGCGCTCCATCAGAAGACGAGCATCCCAGCTCTGCAATTGAAAACAGACAATGAATTCTCTGCTTGCCAGCACACCGACCAGCAGAGCGTGACAATAGTTGGTTTATATTACGCTGAGATTGACAGACAGAGACAGAAGAATGAAGGAGAACAACACAGAGTCACGCTATCAAGGAGAACTTGGACGGTAGATTCAGCAGTTTGGCTTGAAACTTGCAAACTGTTTTAACTTGTTATGTCCGATTAACTTTTCCTTCCAGGGTGCTCGGCAGTTTTCTTTCACTTGTTTCCTGTTCCTGCCAGCAGAATGCACACACAGCTGCAGTAACTACACACAATGTTGCAGAGAACATGGAGCAGCAACAAACATGTGTTGATCTCTAATCACCCATTCAAACTGACACAGCGACAGAGGTCTGTTGTCACTTATATCAGCCAATCAGGGCTAGACTTGGTATTGCTAAGCAGGGAAAGAAATAAACTCAATGATAATGACGTTCCAGTTTCTCATGAATACGAATCAGTTTACGCAAGTCTGCAGGTTTCACTTTAGTGTTTTAACTAAACTCTTTGATGTAATCATTCTGAGTGCAAATCAAAAGTTGGACCTGTTCAGAAGTGTAGTTGTCAGGCATGTAACCGTTCCTAAAATACACCACGGCGACCTGTTTGCTGTCCCTGAAGTGAAAGTGACACAAAAGACACATTAATCCATGTGGACACACAGCGACCTCCACTTCCTTGAAGCCTCTCGTGCTGCTGTCCACTGGGAATCCCCACATGTGCCTCTTCCCAGTGTCTATGACATGTAACAAATATAATAAAATAGCAAGGAATTATAAAGTCAATGACAAGATTTTCCATTTAGTTTAATTTAACAGTAGTCATTTTGCAGAAGACAGACATTTGGTTACTATAGTAAAAACTATTATGTCAAATTAACCAAAAAGAAAAAGAGCCAACAAATGCAGACACTTGGCTGTCTTCAGCAACAAAAACGCCATCAAAAAAGTCACAGTCATCAGAGCAACATCAGAGAAACAATAAAGTCTAACCATGGAAGGTTTTTATAAATATATGCATAAAAACACAAAAACAAATAACATCAACAATGAGCACCTTTCGCTCATTGCACGCTCCAACAGTTTTGCAAAAGCTTCCCTGGAGAATCATGGAGAAAATACTTTTAGTTCCTGGAAGGAGCTCAAGGGTCTAAGTGTAAAGAGCAGACATGTTGACAGATGCTGGCCAATATCCACTCCTAATCGGGTCCTTTAAATCAGGGCTGCACTGCTGCTGGCATGTTTGACATCTGTATGTCGCCTGGTGCACATTATAACATCCTTGGACCAAAAAGAAAAATAAACAACATGACTAATACATCACTGCCTTCACAGATGACTTCTGTTAATGCAATACCATGTTCTGATTGTACAGCAAGGGCAGAAAACATGCTTCATCACACTATGTTCAAATCCATCACCCTAACCTAAATAGCAGGTTGCTGTTTACTATTAATGTTGATTAAAATCACTATTTTTCCTGCTGACACTGTGAAGTTTACGCCCCCACAGGAGCAGTTTCGAAGCTTCACTGTTGGCAGAATGCGAGCTACCAAAAAAGAGAAAACCACTTAAATAGATTATTTCTAACTGGATGTAGACACATATGAAAACCAAAATTGAGTATCTCATGAGGAAATACCTTGTATATTGGTGCAATTTTGACCGTCCACTCTAATAATACATGTGGTTGGAGGAATGGCTTTAGAAAAACATCAATAACACTTTCTCTGTTGTGGAGTGGCTGATGTTTGTGATGTAGAACATCCCCACAGAACCGTTCCTCTGGAAGACACTCTGCACATAGACAGGACTTTTTGTAACAAATTCAGCAAAATTTGAATAACTGAAAGTAGTACGCACTCAGATCCAGCCACTCTTGACAAAGGTAGCAGCTTCTATTTTGATATTATAGCTCAGGGTGGCTCAGTGTACTTCACTATGAGCTGACAGTTAAAAGGACATTTGTCAAATTCATGTGGTTTTATAATTATTAAAGTTCTCACACGCTCAAAGACATAAATGTCAGCCAACAAGGGATCGCTCATCAAGCTTAGCTATATAGAAAAGTACATTATTGAGATGAGACCAAATAACAGCAGGGTGAAGACAGTAGCAAAACAGAGGATGACCAACAGTTTCTGTGTCAGTGAGACATTTCAGCTGGTATGGCCGTGCTTCTTTCCAGCGCTCAGCAGCTTTCTGCTGCCAAAAGGACCGTGACACTGCCCTACTTCTTTGAGGCTCAGGAGAAGGACATCAATCCAAAACAGCAGACAGCCTTTTCATATTCTTTTCTCTAAAGAATGCAAATAGAGTATTTGCAAATATGAAGTAATTAACAAATTTCCCACGTATGGGACTAATAAAGGTTATCTTATGTTATCTTAATCACCTTTGTTTCTGCTAATGTCACTTTTACAAATCGTGTCCCATCAGCTCTCATGGCTGAACTTTGGCTTTGAGGGTCGGGGAGGACAAAAAGCTATTAAGGACCTTTTGATTTGCAATCCAGTTCTTCTCTAAAGACATGACTTATTTCTGTTTCACTCCTGGACCAGACTGAATGTTTTTCCTTGATGAGCATTACACCAGTGAACAGTCATCCACACAGTTCTGACAGGATGAATTGTACCAACGCTGGCGGTCCTACCCTCACAAGAATGATTATTTTTGTTACCAGTCCAACAGTTGACTCTACATAAAACTACTGATACAGTACCTTGAGTCGGAGCCTGAGGCTGGGATCAGACAGCAGATGAATGCAGCGCTCCATAACATCCTTAGTAATGCTGAGGTGGGAGGGAAGCTCTGCTTTCACATCATGACTACCAATATCTGACACATCCTCACACTCAGTGGGAGGGACCTCTGCAATGGCACCACATGTACAGTTATTCATCTCCTCTACACTCTGAATCTAATATAACCACCACTACAGTCTACAGCTGATATTCCACTGGCCCTTAGACAGACCTATTACCTCGGTCTTCAGTGTCATCGTCCTCTATTCCAATGCTCTCTGCCAGTTCTTTCTGTTTGCAGTAATTCAGCAGGAATTGGCGAATGCTGAGGTCTTCCTGGTCACTGGAGCTTTGATTGGAGCTGGCAGACTTACTGGTCCTGCTACAAGTGGAAGGAAACCACCTCGCTAAAGGAAAAACAAGACAACAATATGAACATAGGTTTGGTTACAATAAAATAAGTCAGTTGATCAAATCAGTGTGACACAGACAATGATGTTTTTGGAAAGAGCCCATTAGTGACATTTAATTTATACATTTTTACTGTGAGGGCTTGTAAAACTTCTGTATGAATATTAATTCTACAACAGAAAACCACTCAGCATTTAAACCATCACGATGTATTAAATGTTTCCAAAGATGCTGATAATTTGATAACAAGCAAAGTTATATATCCTGAAATGTACTCATTGATAGAAACTTTGAAAGGCACTGCAGAAAACAAAGTTAAGCAACACAGAAAAATGTGGTAGCGAATGCCTTGAGTCACATTTTCTTCCTTATACGTGAGACTCAAGCTGACATCACTGTTGAAATCTTACCCAGTGCCTTCATGAGCGCGTGCAGCACGGAGCAGAAAAGAGCAGCTGTGCGCTCGTAGCTGAGATCCAGATCCTGAACCATGTCCCCGACCAGCAGGCTGCAGTCAGAGTGAGTCAACAGAACTGTCAACACCCGTGGAGCCTGGCCAACAAGACAGGATTACAATGAAATACAGTACAAGCTCAGGGCAGCACAGGCTTAAGCAGACAAAGAAGGAAATGGGGTAAATCCTCCAGCAGTCATTTCTGTCTCCATTTTGGGCTAAAAACAAAAACACGTCATAACTACCTGTGGATGCTGGCTGAGCCTCTGAAGGTTGAGTGATATGTCATTAAGCAGGTAGTCAGAGTTCTCATTGATCAGTTCCTTGAGGGAAGCGTATCCACAGGCCTTGCTGATGTCCTACATGGAGCTCAGCGTCACCTGGCTGACCAGCAGCGTCTCCTCACCAGCTTTCTCCAGCACAGCATACAGCGAGGCCATCAACAAGGGACGGAAATTGCAGCCCAGCGCCTGAGCACAGCAGGCGATGCCCTCGAGTTGGATGCACAGCTGACAGATGTTGCTGTTGAGCTAATGGATCGTGGATGCAGATGTTGATGATGAAGGAATCACTTGGAGAGAGCTTGTATTTGAGTTGCTGGCATCACTGTTGCATATGGAGGGGAGTCTGGATGGACTGAGCAGCTACGCAAAGAGACAAAACACGTGCTAATGCACTGCTTTCTAACCACTTTTACACATGCACTGCAGCTCGGAAGTTTTCAAGATATTGTCCATGCACGTGAGAACGCAAATGTCTGACACACTTAGATCAGACATTAAACAGCCTTTAGCCTTCCTGCTCCTGAGTGAAAGCCTGTATTATATCTCACTGAGCTCATGTGGGGTAGCACAGATTAGCCTTTCTCAAAGTCAAGAGTGGGGGCCAATTTAGGATCTTCACTCAAATTTAAAATACAAGGGAAACCGATGTATTTCCTTACATAAACAAAAACCACACAAGCGCTTATAAAATGCTCATCCTACCCAGTCATACGCAAAGTGTTAAAATCAACGTGTGATCCACCTGCCACTAAGAGATATTATTTCTCTTTGGTAGATGGAAAAAATGTAATCAAACTCACTGTCAGTAGCTACAACAGCACATTTGTTATAATATGATGAATCAAGCATTTAGATATTAAATAGTATTGAGGGAGACAGGATCAAATACAGTGGGGCAAAAAAGTATTTAGTCAGCCAATTGTGCAAGTTCTCCCACTTAAAAGATGAGAGAGGCCTGTAATTTTCATCATAGGTATACCTCTAACTTGTCTGAGTTTTAAAGAATTGATTTGCAAATTATGGTGGAAAATAAGTATTTGGTCACCTGGTGTTAAAACACCAGGTAGGTCCCATCATGGTTGTCACAGATATTTGCTTCTGGGCTTCCCTTAGCCCTGCTCGTCCGCCATTGCCGCGTTTGAGTTTTGGACGAAATGCATTCTGGGATATTTAGCTGTACCAAGTCCACACAAGTCACCACCGATGCATGCTCGATAAAACGGGCGGCGCGAGAACACATCCGGGACTTTTTCGCATTCTCGGCTTGATGCTTACCCACAAAGTGGCTAGAGAGACAGAAAAAAGACAGAAAGAAACAAAAAACACAACGCCAAAGAATGTCATTTGCACACTAGCATGGAGAATAAACGTAGACACAGTGCACCCAGTAATTTTTGAACTTACAACCAAGTTTCAAGAGCAGTACTGGTATTGTACCGGTACTGGCTGCTGTCTCATTGTTCAGAGAGCCTATCATTATGCAGAGAAAGGAATCTGTGTCTCTGGACCGAAATGACTGTACGTGTAGTGCTGTAGAAACAATACTGCCCACAAACCTTGATGTTTCTATATGTGGAAACCTTCAAGTATGCATATCCTCCTGTAAGGGTAAAGTAATGGGACATTTGCACTTTTTGCATGTAAGCCTGTCGGTCTTAACTGGAAGTTGCACTTGAGCTGTCTTGGCATCTTTCCCTTGTTTGACTCACCAGTTTTGCCCTGAGCTGAACCGCTGCCTCCTTCTCTGTTGTGGTACTCAGCGGTGACCAAGATGCTGTAACATGCAGATGTGATGACTACGACCCACTCACAGTGTGATCCTGGCTATCAGCTCCAGTCAATGCTGTGTAGGACACGTGATACTGGAGGACATGAGCATTGGGAGGTACCCAACTGATCACCATGCTGACGGCAGTCTCATCAGAAAGCGTGAGGCTGGTTGGGCCTCCACCAGAGCCTGCAGCAACATCATAGAAGAGATAAAGTACTACAGCTAACGACACTTAACACTCACTTTCTTCCTTTATAGGAGGAAATTATTTTGGCAGCAGAGCAAAGTGGTTTTTTAGAAAATAAATGTAAAGTATAACAGAGAATTTGATACTTTGATTTGATACTTTAACCTCACTACATTTATTTCATAGCTTAGAGTTCTAGTTACTCAAAGATGAGAATTTAGATGTGAAATTTAACCTTTAAGTGACTAGTACTTTGAGAACTGCCATCAATTACACAATGAAGTTCATTGACGTACAGGTTATTGTATTAGTAATGCTATATTGTACATAGAGACACAATATGACAGAATATGACTGCTGCTAATGTGACTTAGGTAAATGGTTTCAGGCTCTCCCCTCCTGAGTTTGAGAAATGTTCAGGATCAGAAAATGTGTGACTCACAGGTGCTGTAGCATACGGCCACAGCTTCACTCTGAGCTCCATCTCCATAGAGTGCAGACAGTGATATCTGATGCTCCTTAAGACACAGGACAACAGTTTATTGAGACATTGTATTTTTTACTTCATAATATGTACTCCAACAATCCAATAGTTCTTCCCCACCTGTCTCAGGTCGCCTCCACTTAGTGAGGTAAGAAACATCATCATCAGCTGCAGCTTCCCAGCGCACCGTGATGTCACTGTCTGAGAAATTAGTTACCCTAAGGTCAGAAGGAGGAGGCACCTTCACTAGAAGAAAAGAATAATGTGTATGGGAATTTTTTAAAAATGAGAAAGCTACATTTTGACATCTTTCATTATTAATAACATTTACAGTACTGTGCAAAAGTCGTGAGCCACACGCTGAAGTATTTCTTTGGACATTATCTGGTTTTTCCACTCCTTTTTAGTCCAGTTCTTGTACCTGACCATTTTCTGAGTAATGTTTTTGTTTGTTTGTTTTTTGTTTGTGTAAACACTTGGCACTGACCATTGTTGGAGAATTAAAAAGCACCTAAGTCAAGGAATGTGTGTGCACATAACAGAAAACTTGGGAAAGAACCAATTTTAAATCTTTAAGCATTTTGTTACTAGCGGCCTGTCACAAAAACACATTTTGTATAGTGTTTTTTTTTTTTGTTGTTTTTTTTTTAAATCTTGTGAATAAAATGTATACAAATGTGTGTGATTAATCACAATGTGTTAGTGTGTAATCACCCTGAGACATGCATGCCTGTCTGCTAGCGTCAGATCTAAAGCCATTTCTGATTTGGAGATGCAGGCTGCAGATTCTGTCCAGATTATCCCAGCTCTCGTCACTAAGCATCCAGTCTTCACTTATCAAATGTGTAAAATTCAAGGCTGGTCCTTAAAAGCTCCCAACAAGGCAAAAACTGTGAATCTAACCAAAAGTGTATTTCCTGTTTCTCCCACATATTGGATTCCACAGTTCCTACAAGTGATCAAATATACACAGTTTTTAGATCTTGGAGTCCCTTTGCACAGTGATAGAAAAACATTACCATTGGAATAACTGCCCACCACTTGTGGTGCTGGAAAAATTGCCCTGATCTCTGCGCTTAGGCTCAGAGAGAGGTGAGATTTTAGCCTTTACAAGGAGATCACCCAGGTTTTTGTTCCTCCTGAAGGCTGCAATTGCCTTGTGATCCTGAAGCATATGTGTGTCCTGAGTGAACCTTTGAAAGTTGCTCTTGATAACTCTGACCAATTTGCAGGTGGAGGGAGAATATGTGATCACCACTGGGATGAGGGGAGAAACATCAATTGGCTTGGTCTGCAAGAATGAATTGAAACATTTTCTTAAAAAGGACCAACCGTACCCCCTAGTGGAGAGAGCTGAGAATAAAATCTTGACAGCTTCCCCCAAATCACTCTGTTGAGTGCAGATCCTGTGAAATCTCAGTAATTGGGATTTAATTATCCCTGCAAATGTGTGTTTTGGGTGAAAACTTGTTCTGAACAGTAAGGCATGTGTATCTGTAGGTTTGAAAAAGACTTTAACATCTAATTTGTGGTCATTTGGGAAATTTGGGCCCTTAAATGTAGTTGTGTCTAAAAATCAATTGAGGATTTATTAATGGTGGATTTCAGTTTGATGGAAGCATTATGGTCATTAAATTGTCATTATTAACATTAATATGAATTATCAGTGTAAATATGCTTTTGCGAATGTCTCCTGTTGTCAGATATCCTGTTTGGATCGTCCACTTTGACTCTTCACAACGTATGTTATATTCTGTTAAATATTTAACCTGTGAGTAAAGGAAACTGATACTCACACTGAGTAAAGCGCCAACAACAGTGATGTTGTTGCACCAGAGTCATGTCTAAAGTTCTGTTCAGTGTTTCTGGTTATTGGGAGCAGAGTGTTTCCCCTACTTAAAGCAACGTGATCAGCAAGTACAGAATCAAACAGGTTTTTAATCACTGTACTAAAGGCACAGATGGGGATTGAACCCATGAGCTTTGGCAGACGAGACCAATGCCTTGCCACTTGGCCACTATGCCACACGGGCTGAGCTTTGTCCATACCGTAACATCATATTCCTCTTGAATTGTTCAATTAAATGAATTGATGAACATGTTTGTCATCTTAGTTGGTTTGAGTGCTCAAAGTAGAGAATCACTGCATAAGAATCAGTCCATTCAAAAGCAACATTCTCCAATATTCCAAAAACCCAGAGAAAGATTGCCAAATGCGAACATCATTCCAAGGAAAGCATGAAAAAATGTTGCAAGCTTGTAAAGTGTTGCCACATTTATAGTGCATCTGGTCAACACCGGCATTATTCTGTTAGAATTACTATCACCCAGTTTCAGCCAAGCTTTAGCAGTGACATTTCACTCCACAATGCTCCACAAACCATCATGGTGGTGTTAAATCATAAACAGTATATAACGCTCTATTACTCAATAAGCAATGGTGTTTTGTAAAACTTGAGTGGACTGTTATTTTTATGCTTGTGTATAATTTCTGACATTATGCAGATGTACTCTTTATAAGGCTGTGGAAACCTGCAGTCAGGTGAAACTGAAGAAGTCACTTTGATGAGTGAAAAGATGCCCAGAACAGACTTTCGGGAGAACATTGCTCCTGGACGGACTGTTGTTTCTTACAGCTAGTGTCTAGTACAGAAAGGGACTTTTTGTTTCCCTTGTCAGCTTGTATTAAAGGTATAGATGGGTATTGAATCCAAGATCTTCAGTTTACAACACTAACACCTTGCCACTTGGCCACCAGGCCACACTGTAGAACCCCAGCACCGCCATCAGGCCAAACTTTTATTGTAGAATAAATGTATCTTGGAAAGTTTGCATTCAAATCTTTTCAAGATTACTGACACCCTATTGGTTTTTGGTGATGACAGATTTAGTGAATCTTCAAAATCTTTCATCCAATTGTTTTCTAATTTTGGGTGCACGTCTGTGCCCTTTAGAATGAGTCATGTTGATTTTTGTGACCCTAGACATCCCTTTCACTCACCCTTCGTCTTTCCTTATCCAGGCTTGGGACCGGCCACGGCAGAGTTGAAGAAGGGTTTTCTTCTGCTTTATTTTTTTGTGTGAGTCTTTATGTACTTGTTCTTTTTGTTTGTTTGTTTGTTTGTTTGTTTGTTTGGGGGGGGGGGTGTACATATTTGTGAAACAGAAAATAATGACATCGCTCAAATAATCAGAACATGGAACAGTTGTTGTCCAACAGTCAAGTTTCTTGTCTGCACAAGTGTACACATGGATGAGTGTGTGCATACTCATGCACGCACACACCCACACACACATTTCTTGCACTGTGCACAGGTCATGCTCGTCTTACAATCATCATAGCACCACCACCCTCACCCTCCAAGCCTGGTTTCTTCCTGTTAAAGGGGAGTTTTCCCTTTCCACTATCACCAAGTGCTTGCTCAAAGAGCGTCATATGATTATTGTTGGGTTTTTGGGTTTGTTTGTTTTTTATAGTTACTGTAGGGTCTTTGCCTTACAACATAAAGCAGCTTGAGGTGATTGTTACTGTGATTTGGTGCTATAATATACATATACATTCTGTTTGTTTACATTGTACAGTGTGCCAACTTTTTGTAATTAGTAACATAGTTATTGCCCTTATTGAGCTATAATACAAAAACAACTAAAGCTTTAAAATAAGTGTCAGTGAGCTGAAAAAACAATATTTATACCCAAAACATAGTACAGCAGAATCTAGTATAACATGGAAACACCTACCTGAAACACAGACTTTATGTATTTTAAGTACTTGAGTAAATGTTCCCACTACTATCTGCACTCACTTCCGAAGATATTTAGACTAATGAGAGAACTCTGAGCTCCTCCGCTTCATGTGAGATTCACTTTCCACTGTTTCTTTTCTTTCTTTCTTTTTAAATCCCTCTCCATTGCATTAATGTCTTGAAATACCAGGAAACCAAGCATCTGCATCTGGAGACTTTTGACTCAAAAGGCAATAAAAACCAAAACAAATGTAAAAAAAAAAAAACCAATAACAAAAAAAAATGAATACAGGAAAAATTACATTTTCACAAATGTCAAACATTTTTTAATTAAAATTCCTCTTTTTTTCCTACTAAAAAGTTGTAAAAATGAGTCCAAGGGCATGATGCCGTAGCAGAGGATGTACTTCCTGAGGCAGCTGAAGAAATTCAACCTGCCAACACGGATGATGATGCAGTTCTACACTGCAATCATCGACTCCATCCTCACCTCCTCCATCACCGTGTGGTACGCTGGAGCCACTATCAGGGACAAACAGAGACTTCAGCGTGTTGTGCGCTCTGCTGAGAAGGTGATTGGCTGCAAACTCCCATCTCTGCAGGACCTGTACACCTCCAGGACACTGGGGCGTGCAGCTCGGATCACAGCTGACCCTTCTCACCCTGGACACAGTCTGTTTGACCTGCTCCCCTCAGGCAGGAGGCTCCGGTCCATTCGCACCAGAACCTCTCGCCATAAGAACAGTTTCCATAGAAGCATAGATGCATCTGAACATGTGTAGAGAATGACCGTGCCCCCAAATTGCCAAATTGGTGTCTTAACACCAAGTTTGTTTTTTGTCTGTTTGGGAGCTGACACAGTCTCAATGGAGATGGGTTTTTGGGGGGTAGCAGGAGGAGAGAAGCTGCAGAGAGGCGTGTAAGACTGCAACTCTCCTTCCTGGTCCCAACTCTGGATAGTCATATTTTTGGGGGTTTAATAAATTGGTCCATATTTCTAGAAATGAGAGCTGCTCCATCCAAAGTGGGATGGATGCCGTCTCTCCTAACAAGACCAGGTTTCCTCCAGAAGGTTTGCCAATTATCTATGAAGCCCACATCGTTTTTCGGATTCTAAACTGACCGCAGGTGTGAATGTGAGTGTGGATGATTGTCTTTCTATGTTAACCCTGGACAGTTTAACTTGTACCCCTCACTTCATGGTAGCGCAATAAGTGGGAGAACACCTATTCCGACACCCATATCTTAGATTAAGCTAATAGTATTAGTGCGCTGTTATCAAAGGTTACCTGGATTATAGGTATATTCAAAACTTTACATAGAAGAGATAAGAGTGCGTGCGTATATGCTCACTTCTGACGATGATAATATGATAAGGTGTTATCTCATCTGTACTTGAAAGTACTTCAAACACCACATGCACATGCAATCTTATCTGTGTGTCTAACGATCTATAAGTGAGCAAAGACAGTGTTATAAATATTTTGAGTCATTTCTATGCCTTGAAAGTACTTACTCAGTACTTACTCAGCGCACACACAGATATTATATTCAAAATCATAACGGTCACGCCTTCGATTTCTTACCGCTACTTTTCGTACAGCATCCAGGAAATGACGTAGACTGTTTCTACTGCATCATTTGCATTTTACATTCACTCTGTGGGCACATCTCCGCTAAAATCTCATATAAACCATTTCTACAACCACCAAACACAACGAAAACAAGCCATGATTAAAAGAGCAGTTACGTAAATGCACACAAGTCCACTAAACAAACAAAACTGAACCACAAATTCATCAGACCTCATGTAACCGGATAAAGAAAGGCTGGTTATCTTCCAGAGCTATCACCGATTCCAAACACCAAGCTTCACCGCGCTCTGACTAAAATTCACTGAAAGAGCCGCAAAGAAGACCACAAAACCACCACAGTTATCTAGAGAATCTAAAGAACAGCACAAATTCCAAAGCATGTAAAACACAGGAGCTGTGTCAATGTTTCACTTGATTTATACGTTATTTATACCTCGAGCACCCTTTTTTCTTTTTTAATCATTTTTTTTCTCCTAATGTATTCCTTTTTGTTTACCGACTTGTATTTGTATACATGAGTTGTAAAAGATATGCAAGCTGTGACATTTTTCCTGCCCTTTCTATAACTGCATTATTATGTATATTTGTTCTTTAGTTGTTCAACTTCAAAAGTAAAAAAAGAAAAAATATTGGGCTCAAAAGTATTTTAGGCCTGTTAATAAAATTAAATAATTTCTGCTGTTTAATACCTAAAAAATTCAACTGACATGGTGTTCAATGTGTGCAAAATTGGGCCTTTTGTTCAACGTCTGGATATTTATGTGTTGGCAGTGCTGTAATTTTTCACGGTTTCACTTTAGAAACATAAAACTTTGCACAGATGATGTTTATACTGAATTTCGGGAATTAAAGGTCTGCAGCTCAGACACAAGCATTTCACTACATGTTGTACCCTGTATGATTGTGTATGTGACAAATAAAGGTTGTTTGTTTCTTTGTTTGTTGTGAAATGTGAACTGAAGCATGTTTTTAAAAGGGTTATATGTTAAAAAATAAATAAAAAAATTTGGCGGGAATAAAATCTACTCACTTTTTCTGTGTTCCAGTCTCAGTAACTTTGACACAGTAATATCTGCTGCAATATTTACACCTCTGATGACATTTCACAAGTGTTAGCTTTCTTTTGATACCACGATTGTATACACAGAGTTTGTAATTGCACTCAATTAATTTTGGGCATTTCATTTTCGAGCAGGAAGCTCAGAAAACCCTTTGGGGCTCAGGTTAAAGAACTGCACCACTACAGGTTTTAGAAAACCCATCCAGAATAATTTTGTCCATCTGGGCCCATATAGGGACATCAAAGGTCAAAACTTCTGTTGCCCTGTGGAGGTTAAGCGTGGGTTTGCCCTGCTCACACACTCCCGCCCACAACTACCCACTGTGAGCCCATGCAAGTAATAACGTTTTGGCACATTACTTATGATAAGAAGCCACCATGAGGGGAATACAGTTGTGGAGAAGATGAAACCAAAGCACCTGTTTGATTACACTGTCAGAAATATGAGGCTGGGAGGAGGCGACTGATGCAAAGCCCCAGGGAAAAGGAAAGTTAACGATTTTTTCATTCCAAAAAATCATTTATACAGTTCAGTGGTCTACAGAC
>NW_020328034.1:0-16709 GCF_001858045.2 Oreochromis niloticus | reverse complement strand
TAGGTTACTTTACAAAAGTAAAAGAAAAAAAAATGGTACATTTTAAAATCCTTTGTTTATGGACAGAATTCTTCCTGTTGGACACAAGAAGCAGACTCCAAAGAACTTTGAGGCTCTGCAGAAGTCTGATTAGGCTGGTGTTCATGCAACTGGCTCACTGTGGTGTGATAATACCACAGTGAGCCAGTTGTGATAATAGTGTATTTCATTATTATCACTATTAATAGTGACAATCTCAGTGTATTTCTCAAAGCATAGGGTGTAACAAAGAAATGGATGCCTCCTGATGGGAACAGTGAAGACGGTTTGGAAGTCCTAAAACCTCTTCCTTTGTAATGGCAGCAGTGGGTGACTCCTCTTGTTACAGGCCAGTTATACCACAGACAATCCAGCTAAATTCTCACAGAATTTCTCACAATTGAGAAAGTTTCTTATTTCCTTCTGACTTTCCCATCTTACTCTTGTTTTTATTTTTGAAGTACATTTCCTGAAAAGTCCCCCATTTCTATGATCAGAGATGTGAGCCTGATCTCACAGGTTAGGGTTCGGTAAATGAACAGTAACATTTTTTTTTCATTCACAACATACTAGATATTATTCTTTGGTTCACAAGCTGGACCAGCTCTACCAAGTTATCTATCACTGTACTATGCATTTAACAGCATTAACCCTTCAATGCCTGTAACAAAAAACTAAATGTCCTTCACATGATCCAAAGTGGGGTCTTCAAACAGTCCAGCACCTGGAACTGTTTGTGTACTTAATAATATATTGCTGAGCTTCTCTAAGTTACAGGTAGCTTGTGTTAGTACGTGTACACAAAGACATAAACGTTCAATGATAAAAACACACAGTAGATAAAATTGTAAGAAGTCATCAGTTGATGCAGTTTAAGGACACTTGTTCTTCTGTGCAGTCTCACCTGGAGCTCACGTTTCTAGTTCATGCCATCATGACCAAAGATTCTTCAATTAATAGTTTAAAGATGTCCATGAATGCACTGCTAACTGCTCTTCAACCTATAAAACTCAACATGCATTTGAATAAGAAACACTTTTACAAACCAAAAGCTTCACTGTGCTTAGTGATTTATCTGTCTAAAAAACCAGGTTCAGTTTGTAACTGAGAGAGCGGCTCGGTGGCGCTGAATTATATTTCCAATAGAAACACAATTTCATATGTTGTAGTAACAACACACTGCCACAAGATGGCAGCCTAGACCTACTTTACCATGCTGTTCCAGTAAAAAAGAAAAAGTGAGAGAGCCTTGAAAGAGTGACAGAGACACTTTTTATGAACTCATCTGTAATGTGTCACCTTTTCTGTAGGATGAAGAAGTGCTTCCCTTCTTTTAAAGTAAATACAGGCTTACAAAGATCCTCTAAACATGTTTCTGAAATAATCCTAAACACAACCATTAAATCAAAAATGCAAGAAACAATTTATTTAATCACTCTTCTTAACTTAATTCCTTAACTTATTACAAAAATAAACAAAGACTTTTCTGCTGTCTCACCTCTGTCAGTGTTCATGCTGTTACAAGAACAGGTGGAGGTGCAGGTGGAACTTTGACTTCACTGTGGTTTCTATGTGCAGGCAGGAGTGGGACATCTCAGAACAGCAGCGGATTGTCGAGCACGGTGACTCCTGCTGCGACGCCCCCGTCTGAGTGTCCTGAGCTCTTGGTCCTCAGCAGATGGCCCACACACTCATTTATCACCATGTCTGCCTGTAAGAAAACAAAGAAAGGCTAACATTAGAAACAGCCACCAACCAATCCCTTTTACTCCACCGCCCAAAAACCAGTGAGAAACACTAGCTAATATTAACTTGGAATCAAAGTCCACTAATCCCCAGGCTCCCAGCATAACATACAGTCCAACACAAACTCCACAAACTGTCTTGCTTCAGCTGACTTTCCTTCACCTTCTCTCCAGAGAATCTGTTGTGCTCTTTTCAGCACGAAGCCACACTCCTGCTCACTGATCGTCACCTCTGTTTAACCTGGTCTCAGCAACTTTGTCCCATAGCTTGCACATCCTTTCCACCTCCATCTTTCTTCCCAGCCAACTGATACATACCTTTTCTCCTTCCTTAAAAGCCAGCCTAAGAAATACGATTTTATAATTGCCCAATAAATTAAACTGCCATTTTCAAAAGTATTATCATCAGTAGAGGTCAGCGAATGTCGCTCGGATCTGCTGCACAGCTTGAGGCTGGTCCGGGAAGAACCTCTCCAGGACTCCAGGTCTGGCGAGCACTTGCTGAACCTTCTTGGTACCAGCCAGGTGAGCGCTGATATCTGGACTCTTCACAGCTCGACAGCGCTCCATCAGAAGACGAGCATCCCAGCTCTGCAATTGAAAACAGACAATGAATTCTCTGCTTGCCAGCACACCGACCAGCAGAGCGTGACAATAGTTGGTTTATATTACGCTGAGATTGACAGACAGAACAGAAGAATGAAGGAGAACAACACAGAGTCACGCTATCAAGAAACTGGCTAATTCAGCAGTTTGCTTGAAACTTGCAAATGTTAACTTTATGTCCGATTAACTTTTCCTTCCAGGTGCTCGGCAGTTTTCTTTCACTTGTTTCCTGTTCCTGCCAGCAGAATGCCAACAGCTGCAGTAACTACACACAATGTTGCAGAGAACATGGAGCAGCAACAAACATGTGTTGACTCTATCACCCATCAAACTGACACAGCGACAGAGGTTGTTGTCACTTATATCAGCCAATCAGGGCTAGACTTGGTATTGCTAAGCAGGGAAAGAATAAATCAATGATAATGACGTTCCAGTTCTCATGAATACGATCAGTTTACGCAAGTCTGCAGTTTCACTTGGTTTTAACTAAACTCTTTGATGTAATCATCTGAGTGCAAATCAAAGTTGACCTTCAAAGTGTAGTTCAGCATGTACCGTTCCTAAAATACACCACGGCGACCTGTTGCTGTCCTGAATGAAAGTGACACAAAAGACACATTAATCCATGTGGACACACAGCGACCTCCACTTCTTGAAGCCCTCGTGCTGCTGCCACTGGGAATCCCACATGTGCCTCTTCCCAGTGTCTATGACATTAACAAATATAATAAATAGCAAGGAATTATAAAGTCAATGACAAGATTTTCCATTTGTTTAATTTACAGTAGTCATTGCAGAAGACAGACATTTGGTTACTATAGTAAAAACTATTATTCAAATTAACCAAAAGAAAAAGAGCCAACAAATGCAGACACTGCTGTCTTCACAACAAAACGCCATCAAAAAGTCCAGTCATCAGAGCAACATCAGAGAAACAATAAAGTCTAACCATGAGGTTTTATAAATATATGCATAAAAACACAAAAACAAATAACATCAACATGAGCACCTTTCGCTCATTGCACGCTCCAACAGTTTGCAAAAGCTTCCCTGGGAATCATGGAGAAATACTTTAGTTCCTGGAAGGAGCTCAAGGTCTAAGTGTAAAGAGCAGACATGTTGACAGATGCTGGCCAATATCCACTCCTAATCGGGTCCTTTAAATCAGGCTGCACTGCTGCTGGCATGTTGACATCTGTATGTCGCCTGGTGCACATTATACATCCTTGACCAAAAAGAAAATAAACAACATGACTAATACATCACTGCTTCACAGATGACTTCTGTTATGCATACCATGTTCTGATTGTACAGCAAGGGCAGAAAACATGCTTCATCACACTATGTTCAAATCCATCACCCTAACCTAAATAGCAGGTTGCTGTTACTATTAATGTTGATTAAATCACTATTTTCCTGCTACACTGTGAAGTTTACGCCCCCACAGGAGCAGTTTCGAAGCTTCACTGTGCAGAATGCGAGCTACCAAAAAGAGAAAACCACTTAAATAGTTATTTCTAACTGGATGTAGACACATATGAAACCAAAATTGAGTATCTCATGAGGAAATACCTGTATATTGGTGCAATTTTGACCGTCCACTCTAATAATACATGTGGTTGGAGGAAGGCTTTAGAAAAACATCAATAACACTTTCTCTGTTGTGGAGTGGTGAGTTGTGATGTAGAACATCCCACAGAACCGTTCCTCTGGAAGACACTCTGCACATAGACAGGACTTTTTTGTAACAAATTCAGCAAATTTGAATAACTGAAAGTATACGCACTCAGATCACCACTCTTGACAAAGGTAGCAGCTCTATTTTGATTTATAGCTCAGGGTGGCTCAGTTACTTCACTATGAGCTGACAGTTAAAAGGACATTTGTCAAATTCATGTGGTTTATAATATTAAAGTTCTCACACGCTCAAAGACATAAATGTCACCAACAAGGGATCGTCATCAAGCTTAGCTATATAGAAAGTACATTATTGAGATGAGACCAAATAACAGCAGGGTGAAGACAGTAGCAAAACAGAGGATGACCAACAGTTTCTGTTCAGTGAGACATTTCAGCTGGTATGGCCGTGCTTCTTTCCAGCGCTCAGCAGCTTTCTGCGCCAAAGGACCGTGACACTGCCCTACTTCTTGAGGCTCAGGAGAAGGACATCAATCCAAAACAGCAGACAGCCTTTTCATATCTTTTCTCTAAAGATGCAAATAGAGTATTTGCAAATATGAAGTAATTAACAAATTTCCCACGTATGGGACTAATAAAGGTTATCTTGTTATCTTAATCACCTTTGTTTCTGCTAATGTCACTTTTACAAATCGTGTCCCATCAGCTCTCATGGCTGAACTTTGGCTTGAGGGTCGGGGAGGACAAAAAGCTATTAAGACCTTTTGATTTGCAATCAGTTCTTCTCTAAGACATGACTTATTTCTGTTTCACTCCTGGACCAGACTGAATGTTTTTCCTTGATGAGCATTAACCAGTAACAGTCATCCACACAGTTCTGACAGGATGAATTGTACCAACGCTGCGTCCTACCCTCACAAGAATGATTATTTTTTACCGTCAACAGTTGACTCTACATAAAACTACTGATACAGTACCTTGAGTCGGAGCCTGAGGCTGGGATCAGACAGCAGATGAATGCAGCGCTCCATACATCCTTAGTAATGCTGAGGTGGAGGGAAGCTCTGCTTTCACATCATGACTACCATATCTGACACATCCTCACACTCAGTGGAGGACCTCTGCAATGGCACCACATGTCAGTTATTCATCTCCTCTACACTCTAATCTAATATAACCACCACTACAGTCTACAGCTGATATTCCACTGGCCCTTAGACAGACCTATTACCTCGGTCTTCAGTGTCATCGTCCTCTATTCCAATCTCTCTGCCAGTTCTTTCTGTTTGCAGTAATTCAGCAGGAATTGGCGAATGCTGAGGTCTTCCTGGTCACTGGAGCTTTGATTGGAGCTGGCAGACTTACTGGTCCTGCTACAAGTGGAAGGAAACCACCCGCTAAGGAAAACAGACAACAATATGACATAGGTTTGGTTACAATAATAAGTCAGTTGATCAAAATCAGTGTGACACAGACAATGATGTTTGGAAAGAGCCCATTAGTGACATTTAATTTATACATTTTTACTGTGAGGGCTTGTAAAACTTCTGTATGATATTAATTCTACAACAGAAAACCATCAGCATTTAACCATCACGATGTATTAAATGTTTCCAAAGATGCTGATAATTTGATAACAAGCAAAGTTATATATCCTGAAATGTACTCATTATAGAAACTTTGAAAGGCACTGCAGAAAACAAAGTTAAGCAACACAGAAAAATGTGGTAGCGAATGCCTTGAGTCACTTTTCTTCCTTACGTGAGACTCAAGCTGACATCACTGTTGAATCTTACCAGTGCCTTCATGAGCGCGTGCAGCACGGAGCAGAAAGAGCAGCTGTGCGCTCGTAGCTGAGATCCAGATCCTGAACCATGTCCCCGACCAGCAGGCTGCAGTCAGAGTGAGTCAACAGAACTGTCAACACCCGTGGAGCCTGGCCAACAAGACAGGATTACAATGAAATACAGTACAAGCTCAGGCAGCACAGGCTTAAGCAGACAAAGAAGGAAATGGGGTAAATCCTCCAGCAGTCATTCTGTCTCCATTTTGGGCTAAAAACAAAACACGTCATAACTACCTGTGGATGCTGGCTGAGCCTCTGAAGGTTGAGTGATATGTCATTAGCAGGTAGTCAGAGTTCTCATTGATCAGTTCCTTGAGGGAAGCGTATCCACAGGCCTTGCTGATGTCCTACATGGAGCTCAGCTCACCTGGCTGACCAGCAGCGTCTCCTCACCAGCTTCTCCAGCACAGCATACAGCGAGCCATCAACAAGGGACGGAAATTGCAGCCACGCCTGAGCACAGCAGGCGATGCCCTCGAGTTGGATGCACAGCTGACAGATGTTGCTGTTGAGCTAATGGATCGTGGATGCAGATGTTGATGATGAAGGAATCACTTGGAGAGAGCTTGTATTTGAGTTGCTGGCATCACTGTTGCATATGGAGGGGATCTGGATGGACTGAGCAGCTACGCAAAGAGACAAAACACGTGCTAATGCATGCTTTCTAACCACTTTTACACATGCACTGCAGCTCGGAAGTTTTCAAGATATTGTCCATGCACGTGAGAACGCAAATGTCTGACACACTTAGATCAGACATTAAACAGCCTTTAGCCTTCTGCTCCTGAGTGAAAGCCTGTATTATATCTCACTGAGCTCATGTGGGGGTAGCACAGATTAGCCTTTCTCAAAGTCAAGATGGGGGCCAATTTAGGATCTTCACTCAAATTTAAAATACAAGGGAAACCGATGTATTTCCTTACATAAACAAAAACCACACAAGCGCTTATAAAATGCTCATCCTACCCAGTCATACGCAAAGTGTTAAAATCAACGTGTGATCCACCTGCCACTAAGGATATTATTCTCTTTGGTAGATGGAAAAATGTAATCAAACTCACTGTCAGTAGCTACAACAGCACATTTGTTATAATATGATGAATCAAGCATTTAGATATTAAATAGTATTGAGGGAGACAGGATCAAATACAGTGGGGCAAAAAAGTATTTAGTCAGCCAATTGTGCAAGTTCTCCCACTTAAAAAGATGAGAGAGGCCTGTAATTTTCATCATAGGTATACCTCTAACTTGTCTGAGTTTTAAGAATTGATTTGCAAATTATGGTGGAAAATAAGTATTGGTCACCTGGTGTTAAACACCAGGTAGGTCCCATCATGGTTGTCACAGATATTTGCTTCTTGGCTTCCCTTAGCCCTGCTCGTCCGCCATTGCCGCGTTTGAGTTTTGGACGAAATGCATTCTGGGATATTTAGCTGTACCAAGTCCACACAAGTCACCACCGATGCATGCTCGATAAACGGGCGGCGCGAGAACACATCCGGACTTTTTCGCATTCTCGGCTTGATGCTTACCCACAAAGTGGCTAGAGAGACAGAAAAAAGACAGAAAAGAAACAAAAAACACAACGCCAAAGAATGTCATTTGCACACTAGCATGGAGATAAACGTAGACACAGTGCACCCAGTAATTTTTGAACTTACAACCAAGTTTCAAGAGCAGTACTGGTATTGTACCGGTACTGGCTGCTGTCTCATTGTTCAGAGAGCCTATCATTATGCAGAGAAAGGAATCTGTGTCTCTGGACCGAAATGACTGTACGTGTAGTGCTGTAGAAACAATACTGCCCACAAACCTTGATGTTTCTATATGTGGAAACCTTCAAGTATGCATATCCTCCTGTAAGGTAAAGTAATGGGACATTTGCACTTTTTGCATGTAAGCCTGTCGGTCTTAACTGGAAGTTGCACTGAGCTGTCTTGGCATCTTTCCTTGTTTGACTCACCAGTTTTGCCCTGAGCTGAACCGCTGCCTCCTTCTCTGTTGTGGTACTCAGCGGTGACCAAGATGCTGTAACATGCAGATGTGATGACTACGACCCACTCACAGTGTGATCCTGGCTATCAGCTCCAGTCAATGCTGTGTAGGACACGTGATACTGGAGGACATGAGCATTGGGAGGTACCCAACTGATCACCATGCTGACGGCAGTCTCATCAGAAAGCGTGAGGCTGGTTGGGCCTCCACCAGAGCCTGCAGCAACATCATAGAAGAGATAAAGTACTACAGCTAACGACACTTAACACTCACTTTCTTCCTTTATAGAGGAAATTATTTTGGCAGCAGAGCAAAGTGGTTTTTTTAGAAAATAAATGTAAAGTATAACAGAGAATTGATACTTTGATTGATACTTTAACCTCACTACATTTATTTCATAGCTTAGAGTTCTAGTTACTCAAAGATGAGAATTTAGATGTGAAATTTAACCTTTAAGTGACTAGTACTTGAGAACTGCCATCAATTACACAATGAAGTTCATTGACGTACAGGTTATTGTATTAGTAATGCTATATTGTACATAGAGACACAATATGACAGAATATGACTGCTGCTAATGTGACTTAGGTAAATGGTTTCAGGCTCTCCCCTCCTGAGTTTGAGAAATGTCAGGATCAGAAAATGTGTGACTCACAGGTGCTGTAGCATACGGCCACAGCTTCACTCTGAGCTCCATCTCCATAGAGTGCAGACAGTGATATCTGATGCTCCTTAAGACACAGGACAACAGTTTATTGAGACATTGTATTTTTTACTTCATAATATGTACTCCAACAATCCATAGTTCTTCCCCACCTGTCTCAGGTCGCCTCCACTTAGTGAGGTAAGAAACATCATCATCAGCTGCAGCTTCCCAGCGCACCGTGATGTCACTGTCTGAGAAATTAGTTACCCTAAGGTCAGAAGGAGGAGGCACCTTCACTAGAAGAAAAGAATAATGTGTATGGGAATTTTTTAAAATGAGAAAGCTACATTTTGACATCTTTCATTATTAATAACATTTACAGTACTGTGCAAAGTCGTGAGCCACACGCTGAAGTATTTCTTTGGACATTATCTGGTTTTTCCACTCCTTTTTAGTCCAGTTCTTGTACCTGACCATTTTCTGAGTAATGTTTTTTGTTTGTTTGTTTTTTGTTTGTGTAACACTTGGCACTGACCATTGTTGGAGAATTAAAAAGCACCTAAGTCAAGGAATGTGTGTGCACATAACAGAAAACTTGGGAAAGAACCAATTTTAAATCTTTAAGCATTTTGTTACTAGCGGCCTGTCACAAAAACACATTTTGTATAGTGTTTTTTTTTTTTTGTTGTTTTTTTTTTAAATCTTGTGAATAAATGTATACAAATGTGTGTGATTAATCACAATGTGTTAGTGTGTAATCACCCTGAGACATGCATGCCTGTCTGCTAGCGTCAGATCTAAAGCCATTTCTGATTTGGAGATGCAGGCTGCAGATTCTGTCCAGATTATCCCAGCTCTCGTCACTAAGCATCCAGTCTTCACTTATCAAATGTGTAAAATTCAGGCTGGTCCTTAAAAGCTCCCAACAAGGCAAAAACTGTGAATCTAACCAAAGTGTATTTCCTGTTTCTCCCACATATTGGATTCCACAGTTCCTACAAGTGATCAAATATACACAGTTTTTAGATCTTGGAGTCCCTTTGCACAGTGATAGAAAACATTACCATTGGAATAACTGCCCACCCACTTGTGGTGCTGGAAAATTGCCCTGATCTCTGCGCTTAGGCTCAGAGAGAGGTGAGATTTTAGCCTTTACAAGGAGATCACCCAGGTTTTTGTTCCTCCTGAAGGCTGCAATTGCCTTGTGATCCTGAAGCATATGTGTGTCCTGAGTGAACCTTTGAAAGTTGCTCTTGATAACTCTGACCAATTTGCAGGTGGAGGGAGAATATGTGATCACCACTGGGATGAGGGGAGAAACATCAATTGGCTTGGTCTGCAAGAATGAATTGAAACATTTTCTTAAAAGGACCAACCGTACCCCCTAGTGGAGAGAGCTGAGAATAAAATCTTGACAGCTTCCCCCAATCACTCTGTTGAGTGCAGATCCTGTGAAATCTCAGTAATTGGATTTAATTATCCCTGCAAATGTGTGTTTTGGTGAAAACTTGTTCTGAACAGTAGGCATGTGTATCTGTAGGTTTGAAAAAGACTTTAACATCTAATTTGTGGTCATTTGGGAAATTTGGGCCCTTAATGTAGTTGTGTCTAAAAATCAATTGAGGATTTATTAATGGTGGATTTCAGTTTGATGGAAGCATTATGGTCATTAAATTGTCATTATTAACATTAATATGAATTATCAGTGTAAATATGCTTTGCGAATGTCTCCTGTTGTCAGATATCCTGTTTGGATCGTCCACTTTGACTCTTCACAACGTATGTTTATTCTGTTAAATATTTAACCTGTGAGTAAAGGAAACTGATACTCACACTGAGTAAAGCGCCAACAACAGTGATGTTGTTGCACCAGAGTCATGTCTAAAGTTCTGTTCAGTGTTTCTGGTTATTGGGAGCAGAGTGTTCCCCTACTTAAAGCAACGTGATCAGCAAGTACAGAATCAAACAGGTTTTTAATCACTGTACTAAAGGCACAGATGGGGATTGAACCATGAGCTTTGGCAGACGAGACCAATGCCTTGCCACTTGGCCACTATGCCACACGGGCTGAGCTTTGTCCATACCGTAACATCATATTCCTCTTGAATTGTTCAATTAAATGAATTGATGAACATGTTTGTCATCTTAGTTGGTTTGAGTGCTCAAAGTAGAGAATCACTGCATAAGAATCAGTCCATTCAAAAGCAACATTCTCCAATATTCCAAAAACCCAGAGAAAGATTGCCAAATGCGAACATCATTCCAAGGAAAGCATGAAAAAATGTTGCAAGCTTGTAAAGTGTTGCCACATTTATAGTGCATCTGGTCAACACCGGCATTATTCTGTTAGAATTACTATCACCCAGTTTCAGCCAAGCTTTAGCAGTGACATTTCACTCCACAATGCTCCACAAACCATCATGGTGGTGTTAAATCATAAACAGTATATAACGCTCTATTACTCAATAAGCAATGGTGTTTTGTAAAACTTGAGTGGACTGTTATTTTTATGCTTGTGTATAATTTCTGACATTATGCAGATGTACTCTTATAAGGCTGTGGAAACCTGCAGTCAGGTGAAACTGAAGAAGTCACTTTGATGAGTGAAAAAGATGCCCAGAACAGACTTTCGGGAGAACATTGCTCCTGGACGGACTGTTGTTCTTACAGCTAGTGTCTAGTACAGAAAGGGACTTTTTGTTTCCCTTGTCAGCTTGTATTAAAGGTATAGATGGGTATTGAATCCAAGATCTTCAGTTTACAACACTAACACCTTGCCACTTGGCCACCAGGCCACACTGTAGAACCCCAGCACCGCCATCAGGCCAAACTTTTATTGTAGAATAAATGTATCTTGGAAAGTTTGCATTCAAATCTTTTCAAGATTACTGACACCCTATTGGTTTTTGGTGATGACAGATTTAGTGAATCTTCAAAATCTTTCATCCAATTGTTTCTAATTTTGGGTGCACGTCTGTGCCCTTTAGAATGAGTCATGTTGATTTTTGTGACCCTAGACATCCCTTTCACTCACCCTTCGTCTTTCCTTATCCAGGCTTGGGACCGGCCACGGCAGAGTTGAAGAAGGGTTTTCTTCTGCTTTATTTTTTTGTGTGAGTCTTTATGTACTTGTTCTTTTTGTTTGTTTGTTTGTTTGTTTGTTTGTTTTGGGGGGGGGTGTACATATTGTGAAACAGAAAATAATGACATCGCTCAAATAATCAGAACATGGAACAGTTGTTGTCCAACAGTCAAGTTTCTTGTCTGCACAAGTGTACACATGGATGAGTGTGTGCATACTCATGCACGCACACACCCACACACACATTTCTTGCACTGTGCACAGGTCATGCTCGTCTTACAATCATCATAGCACCACCACCCTCACCCTCCAAGCCTGGTTTCTTCCTGTTAAAGGGGAGTTTTCCCTTTCCACTATCACCAAGTGCTTGCTCAAAGAGCGTCATATGATTATTGTTGGGTTTTTGGGTTTGTTTGTTTTTTATAGTTACTGTAGGGTCTTTGCCTTACACATAAAGCAGCTTGAGGTGATTGTTACTGTGATTTGGTGCTATAATATACATATACATTCTGTTTGTTTACATTGTACAGTGTGCCAACTTTTTGTAATTAGTAACATAGTTATTGCCCTTATTGAGCTATAATACAAAACAACTAAAGCTTTAAAATAAGTGTCAGTGAGCTGAAAAACAATATTTATACCCAAAACATAGTACAGCAGAATCTAGTATAACATGGAAACACCTACCTGAAACACAGACTTTATGTATTTTAAGTACTTGAGTAAATGTTCCCACTACTATCTGCACTCACTTCCGAAGATATTTAGACTAATGAGAGAACTCTGAGCTCCTCCGCTTCATGTGAGATTCACTTTCCACTGTTTCTTTTCTTTCTTTCTTTTTAAATCCCTCTCCATTGCATTAATGTCTTGAAATACCAGGAAACCAAGCATCTGCATCTGGAGACTTTTGACTCAAAAGGCAATAAAACCAAAACAAATGTAAAAAAAAAAAACCAATAACAAAAAAAATGAATACAGGAAAAATTACATTTCACAAATGTCAAACATTTTTTAATTAAAATTCCTCTTTTTTCCTACTAAAAAGTTGTAAAAATGAGTCCAAGGGCATGATGCCGTAGCAGAGGATGTACTTCCTGAGGCAGCTGAAGAAATTCAACCTGCCAACACGGATGATGATGCAGTTCTACACTGCAATCATCGACTCCATCCTCACCTCCTCCATCACCGTGTGGTACGCTGGAGCCACTATCAGGGACAAACAGAGACTTCAGCGTGTTGTGCGCTCTGCTGAGAAGGTGATTGGCTGCAAACTCCCATCTCTGCAGGACCTGTACACCTCCAGGACACTGGGGCGTGCAGCTCGGATCACAGCTGACCCTTCTCACCCTGGACACAGTCTGTTTGACCTGCTCCCCTCAGGCAGGAGGCTCCGGTCCATTCGCACCAGAACCTCTCGCCATAAGAACAGTTTCCATAGAAGCATAGATGCATCTGAACATGTGTAGAGAATGACCGTGCCCCCAAATTGCCAAATTGGTGTCTTAACACCAAGTTTGTTTTTTGTCTGTTTGGGAGCTGACACAGTCTCAATGGAGATGGGTTTTTGGGGGGGTAGCAGGAGGAGAGAAGCTGCAGAGAGGCGTGTAAGACTGCAACTCTCCTTCCTGGTCCCAACTCTGGATAGTCATATTTTTGGGGGTTTAATAAATTGGTCCATATTTCTAGAAATGAGAGCTGCTCCATCCAAAGTGGGATGGATGCCGTCTCTCCTAACAAGACCAGGTTTCCTCCAGAAGGTTTGCCAATTATCTATGAAGCCCACATCGTTTTTCGGATTCTAAACTGACCGCAGGTGTGAATGTGAGTGTGGATGATTGTCTTTCTATGTTAACCCTGGACAGTTTAACTTGTACCCCTCACTTCATGGTAGCGCAATAAGTGGGAGAACACCTATTCCGACACCCATATCTTAGATTAAGCTAATAGTATTAGTGCGCTGTTATCAAAGGTTACCTGGATTATAGGTATATTCAAAACTTTACATAGAAGAGATAAGAGTGCGTGCGTATATGCTCACTTCTGACGATGATAATATGATAAGGTGTTATCTCATCTGTACTTGAAAGTACTTCAAACACCACATGCACATGCAATCTTATCTGTGTGTCTAACGATCTATAAGTGAGCAAAGACAGTGTTATAATATTTTGAGTCATTTCTATGCCTTGAAAGTACTTACTCAGTACTTACTCAGCGCACACACAGATATTATATTCAAAATCATAACGGTCACGCCTTCGATTTCTTACCGCTACTTTTCGTACAGCATCCAGGAAATGACGTAGACTGTTTCTACTGCATCATTTGCATTTTACATTCACTCTGTGGGCACATCTCCGCTAAAATCTCATATAAACCATTTCTACAACCACCAAACACAACGAAAACAAGCCATGATTAAAAGAGCAGTTACGTAAATGCACACAAGTCCACTAAACAAACAAACTGAACCACAAATTCATCAGACCTCATGTAACCGGATAAAGAAAGGCTGGTTATCTTCCAGAGCTATCACCGATTCCAAACACCAAGCTTCACCGCGCTCTGACTAAAATTCACTGAAAGAGCCGCAAAGAAGACCACAAAACCACCACAGTTATCTAGAGAATCTAAAGAACAGCACAAATTCCAAAGCATGTAAAACACAGGAGCTGTGTCAAATGTTTCACTGATTTATACGTTATTTATACCTCGAGCACCCTTTTTCTTTTTTAATCATTTTTTTTCTCCTAATGTATTCCTTTTTTGTTTACCGACTTGTATTTGTATACATGAGTTGTAAAAGATATTGCAAGCTGTGACATTTTTCCTGCCCTTTCTATAACTGCATATTATGTATATTGTTCTTTAGTTGTTCAACTTCAAAAAGTAAAAAAAGAAAAAAATATTGGCTCAAAAAGTATTTTAGGCCTGTTAATAAATTAAATAATTTCTGCTGTTTAATACCTAAAAAATTCAACTGACATGGTGTTCAATGTGTGCAAAATTGGGCCTTTTTGTTCAACGTCTGGATATTTATGTGTTGGCAGTGCTGTAATTTTTCACGGTTTCACTTTAGAACATAAAACTTGCACAGATGATGTTTATACTGAATTTCGGAATTAAGGTCTGCAGCTCAGACACAAGCATTTCACTACATGTTGTACCCTGTATGATTGTGTATGTGACAAATAAAGGTTGTTTGTTTCTTTGTTTGTTGTGAAATGTGAACTGAAGCATGTTTTTAAAAGGTTATATGTTAAAAAATAAATAAAAAAATTTGGCGGGAATAAAATCTACTCACTTTTTCTGTGTTCCAGTCTCAGTAACTTTGACACAGTAATATCTGCTGCAATATTTACACCTCTGATGACATTTCACAAGTGTTAGCTTTCTTTTGATACCACGATTGTATACACAGAGTTTGTAATTGCACTCAATTATTTTGGCATTTCATTTTCGAGCAGGAAGCTCAGAAACCCTTTGGGGCTCAGGTTAAAGAACTGCACCACTACAGGTTTAGAAAACCCATCCAGAATAATTTTGTCCATCTGGGCCCATATAGGACATCAAAGGTCAAAACTTCTGTTGCCCTGTGGAGGTTAAGCGTGGGTTGCCTGCTCACACACTCCCGCCCACAACTACCCACTGTGAGCCCATGCAAGTAATAACGTTTTGGCACATTACTTATGATAAGAAGCCACCATGAGGGGAAATACAGTTGTGGAGAAGATGAAACCAAAGCACCTGTTTGATTACACTGTCAGAAATATGAGGCTGGGAGGAGGCGACTGATGCAAAGCCCAGGGAAAAGGAAAGTTAACGATTTTTTCATTCCAAAAAATCATTTATACAGTTCAGTGGTCTACAGACAGACTGAAGAGAGAAACAAAGCTAGTATCGATCTGATACCAATACCAGTGCTGGTTTGTCAATATTATAAATATTTGGATCAAGCCGCCCACCTACAGACTCATCGACAATAGATTTGTTTGCCTTGAAATGGAACCTTTAATCTCCATATTTTGACTTTTTCACAAAGTATCGAGTTTAATGTTGAAATAGAATAGAATAACCTTTTTATCCCACAAATGAGAAATGTGGGTGTTACACAGCAAGAGGAATATAAAATATAGAAGGAAGACGCAGAGTGGTTCTATATACATACACACAGATATACAGATAAAAGTGTACAGAGATATTTACACAAGGGGTGAATGATCCTGGTGAAATATACAGTGTAGAAACAAGCTGTAAAGTGAGCAGCAGCAATTAAAAACATTTGATATGTCAATTAAACAGGTGATGAGTGAGATAACCATGTTAAACTGGATTATAGAGTCTGACAGCTGCTGGTAAGAATGACCTGCGGTCGCGCTCCTTCCTACACTGTGGGTGTAAAAGTCCACTGCTGAAGGAGCTGCTCAATGCTCGTACAGTCTCATGCAGGGGTGGGAGGGGACAGGTCATTATGAGGTCAAGCTCTCCTATGTCCAGTGGAATATCTGCAGCTGAGCAGTGGGTTTCGGGCAGAATGTTTCCAGGCATGTAGTCTTGGAACATCTCCAGATGGATCGTGGATAAGGCCAGGGCCATAGGCACCGTTCATGCAATCCATGTAGAACTGCAAGGGACTTCCTGTTGACAGACAGAAAAAGAGCGGTTAGTGACTTCCTTCCAAACTATTTTCTCCATGCACTTCATTCCCACGCATTTCTCCTGACCATATGCAGATACCTGGGATGTGGGTGCCATCGTATTTGATATCCATCTCATGCAGACCGGCCTCTGTGGGAGCGTACTTGTCAGCAACTGTGCCATCGTTGTTGTCTGTGATGTCAAGCTTAGCAACTTTGCCTGATGCCATTCGGACCTCACCTAAAGCAGAGGACAAAAACAATGACACACACACATCATTATGCTCAAACTATCTGTTTATTAAGTAGACTTGTTACCTGTGACCTCTCCTTTCTGGATGGTGAATGGAATCACCAGGTCAAATGGTCTCAGACTTGCCACATCCAGCCAGATCATTCCCATTGGTCGTCTGTTGCCTGAGAGACACGCAAGTGCACACGTCAGATCACAGGTTGTTAAGAGATTGTGGCAACAGTTCTGGTTACAGCGACA
>NW_020328033.1:0-14109 GCF_001858045.2 Oreochromis niloticus | reverse complement strand
GTCACAGTCATCAGAGCAACATCAGAGAAACAATAAAGTCTAACCATGGAAGGTTTTTATAAATATATGCATAAAAACACAAAAACAAATAACATCACAATGAGCACCTTTCGCTCATTGCACGCTCAACAGTTTGCAAAAGCTTCCCTGGAGAATCATGGAGAAAAATACTTTTAGTTCCTGGAAGGAGCTCAAGGGTCTAAGTGTAAAGAGCAGACATTTGACAGATGCTGGCCAATATCCACTCCTAATCGGGTCCTTTAAATCAGGGCTGCACTGCTGCTGGCATGTTTGACATCTGTATGTCGCTGGTGCACATTATAACATCCTTGGACCAAAAAGAAAAATAAACAACATGACTAATACTCACTGCCTTCACAGATGACTTCTGTTAATGCAATACCATGTTCTGATTGTACAGCAAGGGCAGAAAACATGCTTCATCACACTATGTTCAAATCCATCACCTAACCTAAATAGCAGGTTGCTGTTTACTATTAATGTTGATTAAAATCACTATTTTCCTGCTGACACTGTGAAGTTTACGCCCCACAGGAGCAGTTTCGAAGCTTCACTGTTGGCAGAATGCGAGCTACCAAAAAAGAGAAAACCACTTAAATAGATTATTTCTAACTGGATGTAGACACATATGAAAACCAAAATTGAGTATCTCATGAGGAAATACCTTGTATATTGGTGCAATTTTGACCGTCCACTCTAATAATACATGTGGTTGGAGGAATGGCTTTAGAAAAACATCAATAACACTTTCTCTGTTGTGGAGTGGCTGATGTTTGTGATGTAGAACATCCCCACAGAACCGTTCCTCTGGAAGACACTCTGCACATAGACAGGACTTTTTTGTAACAAATTCAGCAAAATTTGAATAACTGAAAGTAGTACGCACTCAGATCCAGCCACTCTTGACAAAGGTAGCAGCTTCTATTTTGATATTATAGCTCAGGGTGGCTCAGTGTACTTCACTATGAGCTGACAGTTAAAAGGACATTTGTCAAATTCATGTGGTTTTATAATTATTAAAGTTCTCACACGCTCAAAGACATAAATGTCAGCCAACAAGGGATCGCTCATCAAGCTTAGCTATATAGAAAAGTACATTATTGAGATGAGACCAAATAACAGCAGGGTGAAGACAGTAGAAAAACAGAGGATGACCAACAGTTTCTGTGTCAGTGAGACATTTCAGCTGGTATGGCCGTGCTTCTTTCCAGCGCTCAGCAGCTTTCTGCTGCCAAAGGACCGTGACACTGCCCTACTTCTTTGAGGCTCAGGAGAAGGACATCAATCCAAAACAGCAGACAGCCTTTTCATATTCTTTTCTCTAAGAATGCAAATAGAGTATTTGCAAATATGAAGTAATTAACAAATTTCCCACGTATGGGACTAATAAAGGTTATCTTATGTTATCTTAATCACCTTTGTTTCTGCTAATGTCACTTTTACAAATCGTGTCCCATCAGCTCTCATGGCTGAACTTTGGCTTTGAGGGTCGGGAGGACAAAAAGCTATTAAGGACCTTTTGATTTGCAATCCAGTTCTTCTCTAAAGACATGACTTATTTCTGTTTCACTCCTGGACCAGACTGAATGTTTTTCCTTGATGAGCATTACACCAGTGAACAGTCATCCACACAGTTCTGACAGGATGAATTGTACCAACGCTGGCGGTCCTACCCTCACAAGAATGATTATTTTGTTACCAGTCCAACAGTTGACTCTACATAAAACTACTGATACAGTACCTTGAGTCGGAGCCTGAGGCTGGGATCAGACAGCAGATGAATGCAGCGCTCCATAACATCCTTAGTAATGCTGAGGTGGGAGGGAAGCTCTGCTTTCACATCATGACTACCAATATCTGACACATCCTCACACTCAGTGGGAGGGACCTCTGCAATGGCACCACATACAGTTATTCATCTCCTCTACACTCTGAATCTAATATAACCACACTACAGTCTACAGCTGATATTCCACTGGCCCTTAGACAGACCTATTACTCGTCTTCAGTGTCATGTCCTTATTCCAAGCTCCTGCAGTTCTTTTGTTTGCAGTAATTCAGCAGGAATTGGCGAATGCTGAGGTCTTCCTGGTCACTGGAGCTTTGATTGGAGCTGGCAGACTTACTGGTCCTGCTACAAGTGGAAGGAAACCACCTCGCTAAAGGAAAAACAAGACAACAATATGAACATAGGTTTGGTTACAATAAAATAAGTCAGTTGATCAAAATCAGTGTGACACAGACAATGATGTTTTTGGAAAGAGCCCATTAGTGACATTTAATTTATACATTTTTACTGTGAGGGCTTGTAAAACTTCTGTATGAATATTAATTCTACAACAGAAAACCACTCAGCATTTAAACCATCACGATGTATTAAATGTTTCCAAAGATGCTGATAATTTGATAACAAGCAAAGTTATATATCCTGAAATGTACTCATTGATAGAAACTTTGAAAGGCACTGCAGAAAACAAAGTTAAGCAACACAGAAAAATGTGGTAGCGAATGCCTTGAGTCACATTTTCTTCCTTATACGTGAGACTCAAGCTGACATCACTGTTGAAATCTTACCCAGTGCCTTCATGAGCGCGTGCAGCACGGAGCAGAAAAGAGCAGCTGTGCGCTCGTAGCTGAGATCCAGATCCTGAACCATGTCCCCGACCAGCAGGCTGCAGTCAGAGTGAGTCAACAGAACTGTCAACACCCGTGGAGCCTGGCCAACAAGACAGGATTACAATGAAATACAGTACAAGCTCAGGGCAGCACAGGCTTAAGCAGACAAAGAAGGAAATGGGGTAAATCCTCCAGCAGTCATTTCTGTCTCCATTTTGGGCTAAAAACAAAAACACGTCATAACTACCTGTGGATGCTGGCTGAGCCTCTGAAGGTTGAGTGATATGTCATTAAGCAGGTAGTCAGAGTTCTCATTGATCAGTTCCTTGAGGGAAGCGTATCCACAGGCCTTGCTGATGTCCTACATGGAGCTCAGCGTCACCTGGCTGACCAGCAGCGTCTCCTCACCAGCTTTCTCCAGCACAGCATACAGCGAGGCCATCAACAAGGGACGGAAATTGCAGCCCAGCGCCTGAGCACAGCAGGCGATGCCCTCGATTGGATGCACAGCTGACAGATGTTGCTGTTGAGCTAATGGATCGTGGATGCAGATGTTGATGATGAAGGAATCACTTGGAGAGAGCTTGTATTTGAGTTGCTGGCATCACTGTTGCATATGGAGGGGAGTCTGGATGGACTGAGCAGCTACGCAAAGAGACAAAACACGTGCTAATGCACTGCTTTCTAACCACTTTTACACATGCACTGCAGCTCGGAAGTTTTCAAGATATTGTCCATGCACGTGAGAACGCAAATGTCTGACACACTTAGATCAGACATTAAACAGCCTTTAGCCTTCCTGCTCCTGAGTGAAAGCCTGTATTATATCTCACTGAGCTCATGTGGGGGTAGCACAGATTAGCCTTTCTCAAAGTCAAGAGTGGGGGCCAATTTAGGATCTTCACTCAAATTTAAAATACAAGGGAAACCGATGTATTTCCTTACATAAACAAAAACCACACAAGCGCTTATAAAATGCTCATCCTACCCAGTCATACGCAAAGTGTTAAAATCAACGTGTGATCCACCTGCCACTAAGAGATATTATTTCTCTTTGGTAGATGGAAAAAATGTAATCAAACTCACTGTCAGTAGCTACAACAGCACATTTGTTATAATATATGAATCAAGCATTTAGATATTAAATAGTATTGAGGAGACAGGATCAAATACAGTGGGGCAAAAAAGTATTTAGTCAGCCAATTGTGCAAGTTCTCCCACTTAAAAGATGAGAGAGAGGCCTGTAATTTTCATCATAGGTATACCTCTAACTTGTCTGAGTTTTAAAGAATTGATTTGCAAATTATGGTGGAAAATAAGTATTGGTCACCTGGTGTTAAAACACCAGGTAGGTCCCATCATGGTTGTCACAGATATTTGCTTCTTGGCTTCCCTTAGCCCTGCTCGTCCGCCATTGCCGCGTTTGAGTTTTGGACGAAATGCATTCTGGGATATTTAGCTGTACCAAGTCCACACAAGTCACCACCGATGCATGCTCGATAAAACGGGCGGCGCGAGAACACATCCGGGACTTTTTCGCATTCTCGGCTTGATGCTTACCCACAAAGTGGCTAGAGAGACAGAAAAAAGACAGAAAAGAAACAAAAAACACAACGCCAAAGAATGTCATTTGCACACTAGCATGGAGAATAAACGTAGACACAGTGCACCCAGTAATTTTTGAACTTACAACCAAGTTTCAAGAGCAGTACTGGTATTGTACCGGTACTGGCTGCTGTCTCATTGTTCAGAGAGCCTATCATTATGCAGAGAAAGGAATCTGTGTCTCTGGACCGAAATGACTGTACGTGTAGTGCTGTAGAAACAATACTGCCCACAAACCTTGATGTTTCTATATGTGGAAACCTTCAAGTATGCATATCCTCCTGTAAGGGTAAAGTAATGGGACATTTGCACTTTTTGCATGTAAGCCTGTCGGTCTTAACTGGAAGTTGCACTTGAGCTGTCTTGGCATCTTTCCCTTGTTTGACTCACCAGTTTTGCCCTGAGCTGAACCGCTGCCTCCTTCTCTGTTGTGGTACTCAGCGGTGACCAAGATGCTGTAACATGCAGATGTGATGACTACGACCCACTCACAGTGTGATCCTGGCTATCAGCTCCAGTCAATGCTGTGTAGGACACGTGATACTGGAGGACATGAGCATTGGGAGGTACCCAACTGATCACCATGCTGACGGCAGTCTCATCAGAAAGCGTGAGGCTGGTTGGGCCTCCACCAGAGCCTGCAGCAACATCATAGAAGAGATAAAGTACTACAGCTAACGACACTTAACACTCACTTTCTTCCTTTATAGGAGGAAATTATTTTGGCAGCAGAGCAAAGTGGTTTTTTTAGAAAATAAATGTAAAGTATAACAGAGAATTTGATACTTTGATTTGATACTTTAACCTCACTACATTTATTTCATAGCTTAGAGTTCTAGTTACTCAAAGATGAGAATTTAGATGTGAAATTTAACCTTTAAGTGACTAGTACTTTGAGAACTGCCATCAATTACACAATGAAGTTCATTGACGTACAGGTTATTGTATTAGTAATGCTATATTGTACATAGAGACACAATATGACAGAATATGACTGCTGCTAATGTGACTTAGGTAAATGGTTTCAGGCTCTCCCCTCCTGAGTTTGAGAAATGTTCAGGATCAGAAAATGTGTGACTCACAGGTGCTGTAGCATACGGCCACAGCTTCACTCTGAGCTCCATCTCCATAGAGTGCAGACAGTGATATCTGATGCTCCTTAAGACACAGGACAACAGTTTATTGAGACATTGTATTTTTTACTTCATAATATGTACTCCAACAATCCAATAGTTCTTCCCACCTGTCTCAGGTCGCCTCCACTTAGTGAGGTAAGAAACATCATCATCAGCTGCAGCTTCCCAGCGCACCGTGATGTCACTGTCTGAGAAATTAGTTACCCTAAGGTCAGAAGGAGGAGGCACCTTCACTAGAAGAAAAGAATAATGTGTATGGGAATTTTTTAAAAATGAGAAAGCTACATTTTGACATCTTTCATTATTAATAACATTTACAGTACTGTGCAAAAGTCGTGAGCCACACGCTGAAGTATTTCTTTGGACATTATCTGGTTTTTCCACTCCTTTTTAGTCCAGTTCTTGTACCTGACCATTTTCTGAGTAATGTTTTTTGTTTGTTTGTTTTTTGTTTGTGTAAACACTTGGCACTGACCATTGTTGGAGAATTAAAAAGCACCTAAGTCAAGGAATGTGTGTGCACATAACAGAAAACTTGGGAAAGAACCAATTTTAAATCTTTAAGCATTTTGTTACTAGCGGCCTGTCACAAAAACACATTTTGTATAGTGTTTTTTTTTTTTGTTTTTTTTTAAATCTTGTGAATAAAATGTATACAAATGTGTGTGATTAATCACAATGTGTTAGTGTGTAATCACCCTGAGACATGCATGCCTGTCTGCTAGCGTCAGATCTAAAGCCATTTCTGATTTGGAGATGCAGGCTGCAGATTCTGTCCAGATTATCCCAGCTCTCGTCACTAAGCATCCAGTCTTCACTTATCAAATGTGTAAAATTCAAGGCTGGTCCTTAAAAGCTCCCAACAAGGCAAAAACTGTGAATCTAACCAAAAGTGTATTTCCTGTTTCTCCCACATATTGGATTCCACAGTTCCTACAAGTGATCAAATATACACAGTTTTTAGATCTTGGAGTCCCTTTGCACAGTGATAGAAAAACATTACCATTGGAATAACTGCCCACCCACTTGTGGTGCTGGAAAAATTGCCCTGATCTCTGCGCTTAGGCTCAGAGAGAGGTGAGATTTTAGCCTTTACAAGGAGATCACCCAGGTTTTTGTTCCTCCTGAAGGCTGCAATTGCCTTGTGATCCTGAAGCATATGTGTGTCCTGAGTGAACCTTTGAAAGTTGCTCTTGATAACTCTGACCAATTTGCAGGTGGAGGGAGAATATGTGATCACCACTGGGATGAGGGGAGAAACATCAATTGGCTTGGTCTGCAAGAATGAATTGAAACATTTTCTTAAAAAGGACCAACCGTACCCCCTAGTGGAGAGAGCTGAGAATAAAATCTTGACAGCTTCCCCCAAATCACTCTGTTGAGTGCAGATCCTGTGAAATCTCAGTAATTGGGATTTAATTATCCCTGCAAATGTGTGTTTTGGGTGAAAACTTGTTCTGAACAGTAAGGCATGTGTATCTGTAGGTTTGAAAAAGACTTTAACATCTAATTTGTGGTCATTTGGGAAATTTGGGCCCTTAAATGTAGTTGTGTCTAAAAAATCAATTGAGGATTTATTAATGGTGGATTTCAGTTTGATGGAAGCATTATGGTCATTAAATTGTCATTATTAACATTAATATGAATTATCAGTGTAAATATGCTTTTGCGAATGTCTCCTGTTGTCAGATATCCTGTTTGGATCGTCCACTTTGACTCTTCACAACGTATGTTATATTCTGTTAAATATTTAACCTGTGAGTAAAGGAAACTGATACTCACACTGAGTAAAGCGCCAACAACAGTGATGTTGTTGCACCAGAGTCATGTCTAAAGTTCTGTTCAGTGTTTCTGGTTATTGGGAGCAGAGTGTTTCCCCTACTTAAAGCAACGTGATCAGCAAGTACAGAATCAAACAGGTTTTTAATCACTGTACTAAAGGCACAGATGGGGATTGAACCCATGAGCTTTGGCAGACGAGACCAATGCCTTGCCACTTGGCCACTATGCCACACGGGCTGAGCTTTGTCCATACCGTAACATCATATTCCTCTTGAATTGTTCAATTAAATGAATTGATGAACATGTTTGTCATCTTAGTTGGTTTGAGTGCTCAAAGTAGAGAATCACTGCATAAGAATCAGTCCATTCAAAAGCAACATTCTCCAATATTCCAAAAACCCAGAGAAAGATTGCCAAATGCGAACATCATTCCAAGGAAAGCATGAAAAAATGTTGCAAGCTTGTAAAGTGTTGCCACATTTATAGTGCATCTGGTCAACACCGGCATTATTCTGTTAGAATTACTATCACCCAGTTTCAGCCAAGCTTTAGCAGTGACATTTCACTCCACAATGCTCCACAAACCATCATGGTGGTGTTAAATCATAAACAGTATATAACGCTCTATTACTCAATAAGCAATGGTGTTTTGTAAAACTTGAGTGGACTGTTATTTTTATGCTTGTGTATAATTTCTGACATTATGCAGATGTACTCTTTATAAGGCTGTGGAAACCTGCAGTCAGGTGAAACTGAAGAAGTCACTTTGATGAGTGAAAAAGATGCCCAGAACAGACTTTCGGGAGAACATTGCTCCTGGACGGACTGTTGTTTCTTACAGCTAGTGTCTAGTACAGAAAGGGACTTTTTGTTTCCCTTGTCAGCTTGTATTAAAGGTATAGATGGGTATTGAATCCAAGATCTTCAGTTTACAACACTAACACCTTGCCACTTGGCCACCAGGCCACACTGTAGAACCCCAGCACCGCCATCAGGCCAAACTTTTATTGTAGAATAAATGTATCTTGGAAAGTTTGCATTCAAATCTTTTCAAGATTACTGACACCCTATTGGTTTTTGGTGATGACAGATTTAGTGAATCTTCAAAATCTTTCATCCAATTGTTTTCTAATTTTGGGTGCACGTCTGTGCCCTTTAGAATGAGTCATGTTGATTTTTGTGACCCTAGACATCCCTTTCACTCACCCTTCGTCTTTCCTTATCCAGGCTTGGGACCGGCCACGGCAGAGTTGAAGAAGGGTTTTCTTCTGCTTTATTTTTTTGTGTGAGTCTTTATGTACTTGTTCTTTTGTTTGTTTGTTTGTTTGTTTGTTTGTTTTGGGGGGGGGGTGTACATATTTGTGAAACAGAAAATAATGACATCGCTCAAATAATCAGAACATGGAACAGTTGTTGTCCAACAGTCAAGTTTCTTGTCTGCACAAGTGTACACATGGATGAGTGTGTGCATACTCATGCACGCACACACCCCACACACATTTCTTGCACTGTGCACAGGTCATGCTCGTCTTACAATCATCATAGCACCACCACCCTCACCCTCCAAGCCTGGTTTCTTCCTGTTAAAGGGGAGTTTTCCCTTTCCACTATCACCAAGTGCTTGCTCAAAGAGCGTCATATGATTATTGTTGGGTTTTTGGGTTTGTTTGTTTTTTATAGTTACTGTAGGGTCTTTGCCTTACAACATAAAGCAGCTTGAGGTGATTGTTACTGTGATTTGGTGCTATAATATACATATACATTCTGTTTGTTTACATTGTACAGTGTGCCAACTTTTTGTAATTAGTAACATAGTTATTGCCCTTATTGAGCTATAATACAAAAACAACTAAAGCTTTAAAATAAGTGTCAGTGAGCTGAAAAAACAATATTTATACCCAAAACATAGTACAGCAGAATCTAGTATAACATGGAAACACCTACCTGAAACACAGACTTTATGTATTTTAAGTACTTGAGTAAATGTTCCCACTACTATCTGCACTCACTTCCGAAGATATTTAGACTAATGAGAGAACTCTGAGCTCCTCCGCTTCATGTGAGATTCACTTTCCACTGTTTCTTTTCTTTCTTTCTTTTTAAATCCCTCTCCATTGCATTAATGTCTTGAAATACCAGGAAACCAAGCATCTGCATCTGGAGACTTTTGACTCAAAAGGCAATAAAACCAAAACAAATGTAAAAAAAAAAACCAATAACAAAAAAAATGAATACAGGAAAAATTACATTTTCACAAATGTCAAACATTTTTTAATTAAAATTCCTCTTTTTTTCCTACTAAAAAGTTGTAAAAATGAGTCCAAGGGCATGATGCCGTAGCAGAGGATGTACTTCCTGAGGCAGCTGAAGAAATTCAACCTGCCAACACGGATGATGATGCAGTTCTACACTGCAATCATCGACTCCATCCTCACCTCCTCCATCACCGTGTGGTACGCTGGAGCCACTATCAGGGACAAACAGAGACTTCAGCGTGTTGTGCGCTCTGCTGAGAAGGTGATTGGCTGCAAACTCCCATCTCTGCAGGACCTGTACACCTCCAGGACACTGGGGCGTGCAGCTCGGATCACAGCTGACCCTTCTCACCCTGGACACAGTCTGTTTGACCTGCTCCCCTCAGGCAGGAGGCTCCGGTCCATTCGCACCAGAACCTCTCGCCATAAGAACAGTTTCCATAGAAGCATAGATGCATCTGAACATGTGTAGAGAATGACCGTGCCCCAAATTGCCAAATTGGTGTCTTAACACCAAGTTTGTTTTTTGTCTGTTTGGGAGCTGACACAGTCTCAATGGAGATGGGTTTTTGGGGGGTAGCAGGAGGAGAGAAGCTGCAGAGAGGCGTGTAAGACTGCAACTCTCCTTCCTGGTCCCAACTCTGGATAGTCATATTTTTGGGGGTTTAATAAATTGGTCCATATTTCTAGAAATGAGAGCTGCTCCATCCAAAGTGGGATGGATGCCGTCTCTCCTAACAAGACCAGGTTTCCTCCAGAAGGTTTGCCAATTATCTATGAAGCCCACATCGTTTTTCGGATTCTAAACTGACCGCAGGTGTGAATGTGAGTGTGGATGATTGTCTTTCTATGTTAACCCTGGACAGTTTAACTTGTACCCCTCACTTCATGGTAGCGCAATAAGTGGGAGAACACCTATTCCGACACCCATATCTTAGATTAAGCTAATAGTATTAGTGCGCTGTTATCAAAGGTTACCTGGATTATAGGTATATTCAAAACTTTACATAGAAGAGATAAGAGTGCGTGCGTATATGCTCACTTCTGACGATGATAATATGATAAGGTGTTATCTCATCTGTACTTGAAAGTACTTCAAACACCACATGCACATGCAATCTTATCTGTGTGTCTAACGATCTATAAGTGAGCAAAGACAGTGTTATAAATATTTTGAGTCATTTCTATGCCTTGAAAGTACTTACTCAGTACTTACTCAGCGCACACACAGATATTATATTCAAAATCATAACGGTCACGCCTTCGATTTCTTACCGCTACTTTTCGTACAGCATCCAGGAAATGACGTAGACTGTTTCTACTGCATCATTTGCATTTTACATTCACTCTGTGGGCACATCTCCGCTAAAATCTCATATAAACCATTTCTACAACCACCAAACACAACGAAAACAAGCCATGATTAAAAGAGCAGTTACGTAAATGCACACAAGTCCACTAAACAAACAAAACTGAACCACAAATTCATCAGACCTCATGTAACCGGATAAAGAAAGGCTGGTTATCTTCCAGAGCTATCACCGATTCCAAACACCAAGCTTCACCGCGCTCTGACTAAAATTCACTGAAAGAGCCGCAAAAGAAGACCACAAAAACCACCACAGTTATCTAGAGAATCTAAAGAACAGCACAAATTCCAAAGCATGTAAAACACAGGAGCTGTGTCAAATGTTTCACTTGATTTATACGTTATTTATACCTCGAGCACCCTTTTTTCTTTTTTAATCATTTTTTTTTCTCCTAATGTATTCCTTTTTTGTTTACCGACTTGTATTTGTATACATGAGTTGTAAAAGATATGCAAGCTGTGACATTTTTCCTGCCCTTTCTATAACTGCATTATTATGTATATTTGTTCTTTAGTTGTTCAACTTCAAAAAGTAAAAAAAGAAAAAAATATTGGCTCAAAAAGTATTTTTAGGCCTGTTAATAAAATTAAATAATTTCTGCTGTTTAATACCTAAAAATTCAACTGACATGGTGTTCAATGTGTGCAAAATTGGGCCTTTTTGTTCAACGTCTGGATATTTATGTGTTGGCAGTGCTGTAATTTTTCACGGTTTCACTTTAGAAACATAAAACTTTGCACAGATGATGTTTATACTGAATTTCGGGAATTAAAGGTCTGCAGCTCAGACACAAGCATTTCACTACATGTTGTACCCTGTATGATTGTGTATGTGACAAATAAAGGTTGTTTGTTTCTTTGTTTGTTGTGAAATGTGAACTGAAGCATGTTTTTAAAAGGGTTATATGTTAAAAAATAAATAAAAAAATTTGGCGGGAATAAAATCTACTCACTTTTTCTGTGTTCCAGTCTCAGTAACTTTGACACAGTAATATCTGCTGCAATATTTACACCTCTGATGACATTTCACAAGTGTTAGCTTTCTTTTGATACCACGATTGTATACACAGAGTTTGTAATTGCACTCAATTAATTTGGGCATTTCATTTTCGAGCAGGAAGCTCAGAAAACCCTTTGGGGCTCAGGTTAAAGAACTGGACCACTACAGGTTTTAGAAAACCCATCCAGAATAATTTTGTCCATCTGGGCCCATATAGGGACATCAAAGGTCAAAACTTCTGTTGCCCTGTGGAGGTTAAGCGTGGGTTTGCCCTGCTCACACACTCCCGCCCACAACTACCCACTGTGAGCCCATGCAAGTAATAACGTTTTGGCACATTACTTATGATAAGAAGCCACCATGAGGGGAAATACAGTTGTGGAGAAGATGAAACCAAAGCACCTGTTTGATTACACTGTCAGAAATATGAGGCTGGGAGGAGGCGACTGATGCAAAGCCCCAGGGAAAAGGAAAGTTAACGATTTTTTCATTCCAAAAAATCATTTATACAGTTCAGTGGTCTACAGACAGACTGAAGAGAGAAACAAAGCTAGTATCGATCTGATACCAATACCAGTGCTGGTTTGTCAATATTATAAATATTTGGATCAAGCCGCCCACCTACAGACTCATCGACAATAGATTTGTTTGCCTTGAAATGGAACCTTTAATCTCCATATTTTGACTTTTTCACAAAGTATCGAGTTTAATGTTGAAATAGAATAGAATAAACCTTTTTATCCCACAAATGAGAAATGTGGGTGTTACACAGCAAGAGGAATATAAAATATAGAAGGAAGACGCAGAGTGGTTCTATATACATACACACAGATATACAGATAAAAGTGTACAGAGATATTTACACAAGGGGTGAATGATCCTGGTGAAATATACAGTGTAGAAACAAGCTGTAAAGTGAGCAGCAGCAATTAAAACATTTGATATGTCAATTAAACAGGTGATGAGTGAGATAACCATGTTAAACTGGATTATAGAGTCTGACAGCTGCTGGTAAGAATGACCTGCGGTCGCGCTCCTTCCTACACTGTGGGTGTAAAAGTCCACTGCTGAAGGAGCTGCTCAATGCTCGTACAGTCTCATGCAGGGGGTGGGAGGGACAGGTCATTATGAGGTCAAGCTCTCCTATGTCCAGTGGAATATCTGCAGCTGAGCAGTGGGTTTCGGGCAGAATGTTTCCAGGCATGTAGTCTTGGAACATCTCCAGATGGATCGTGGATAAGGCCAGGGCCATAGGCACCGTTCATGCAATCCATGTAGAACTGCAAGGGACTTCCTGTTGACAGACAGAAAAAGAGCGGTTAGTGACTTCCTTCCAAACTATTTTCTCCATGCACTTCATTCCCACGCATTTCTCCTGACCATATGCAGATACCTGGGATGTGGGTGCCATCGTATTTGATATCCATCTCATGCAGACCGGCCTCTGTGGGAGCGTACTTGTCAGCAACTGTGCCATCGTTGTTGTCTGTGATGTCAAGCTTAGCAACTTTGCCTGATGCCATTCGGACCTCACCTAAAGCAGAGGACAAAAACAATGACACACACACATCATTATGCTCAAACTATCTGTTTATTAAGTAGACTTGTTACCTGTGACCTCTCCTTTCTGGATGGTGAATGGAATCACCAGGTCAAATGGTCTCAGACTTGCCACATCCAGCCAGATCATTCCCATTGGTCGGTCTGTTGCCTGAGAGACACGCAAGTGCACACGTCAGATCACAGGTTGTTAAGAGATTGTGGCAACAGTTCTGGTTACAGCGACAACATGTCACAGACTAAATGAACACAGGAAATTAATACAGGACCTGTAACATCAGAAGGCTGTGGCTTCTTAACATTATGCAGCTCTGCTGAACTGTCCATGTGTTTCAGGCATCCGTTTTTGACATGGAGAGAGAGAAATGAGAGAACGCACCCTCTCAGTGATGAAACACCTGCAATGAGAGACAGCAGACAATGATGCAGTCTGATGAAAGGAGACCATGTGTGCTATAGATGACAAAGGGACAACAGGGAGAAGCTGAACAAAAACTGAAGCTGAGAAGGCGAGAGACCGGAGGCTGAGGTTTTAGATACCCAGGGCTGTTGGGGCATTTGGCTCTGTTGCATGAGCTGGTCTGACGGAGCTCCTTCCAGTACTTGGAGGGTGTAGGCAGGGATGATGGAGGAATTGAGAGAGGGAAATAAGGATAAGGCAAATTAGGAAGCTGGATTAAAACGGCGTCAAAGTGATATAGCGAAACGGCTGCAGCCATCAGGACCAATCACAAAGCCTCTGTAGGGGAATGGATCTGTGCAATT
>NW_020328032.1:0-18859 GCF_001858045.2 Oreochromis niloticus | reverse complement strand
CAGCTTCATTCTGGAATAAGGTGCTGTGGACTGATGAAACGAAAATTGAGTTATTTGGGCATAACAAGGGGCGTTATGCATGGAGGAAAAGAACACAGCATTTCAAGAAAAACACCTGCTACCTACAGTAAAATATGGTGGTGGTTCCATCATGCTGTGGGGTGTGTGGCCAGTGCAGGGACTGGAATCTTGTCAAAGTTGAGGGACACATGGATTCCACTCAGTATCAGCAGATTCTGGAGACCAATGTCCAGGAATCAATGTTATATACTTATGTGGTATGTGTATTTTGACTTTTGCTGCCATGATGCCAGGTCTCTGTTGAAAATGAGATTTTTAATCTCAATGAGATTTTTACGTGGATAAATAAAGGACTAATAATAATAAAATAAAATAAAAACAAAGCTGAAGCTGCGCCGGGGCTGGGTGTTTCAACAAGACAACGACCCGAAACACTGCTCGAAGTCCACTAAGGCATTCACGCACAGGAACAAGTACAACGTTCTGGAATGGCCATCTCAGCCCCAGACCTGAAAATTATTGAAAATCTGTGGTGTGAGTTAAAGAGAGCTGTCCATGCTCGAATGAACTAGAGATGTTTTGTAAAGAGGAATGGTCCAAAATACCTTCAACCACAATGCAGACTCTCATTGGAACCTACAGGAAGCGTTTAGAGGCTGTAATTTCTGCAAAAGGCAGATCTACTAAATATTGATTTCATTTCTTTTTTTGTGGTGCCCAAATTTATGCCCCATCGCCAAGATCTTTCCGTTTACACAGACCCTCAAGACCCTCTGTGAACACAGCAAAATGCCTTTGTATTATTTCTTTTACTCAAGTCTTATCTGATCATTTGAGGAAGAAAGAAAACACAAGCGTCCCCAGTCTGTTTATAGTAAAACCAGAAACGATAAATTAACAATTCGCTGGCCGCTTAGAACAACATTTAAAAAACAAAAAACCCATAGGTCAGAGTATAAATCCCTTTGAGGCAATAATAATTTTAGGTTACTTTACAAAAGTAAAAAGAAAAAAAAATGGTACATTTTAAAATCCTTTGTTTATGGACAGAATTCTTCTGTTGGACACAAGAAGCAGACTCCAAAAGAACTTTGAGGCTCTGCAGAAGTCTGATTAGGCTGGTGTTCATGCAACTGGCTCACTGTGGTGTGATAATACCACAGTGAGCCAGTTGTGATAATAGTGTATTTCATTATTATCACTATTAATAGTGACAATCTCAGTGTATTTCTCAAAGCATAGGGTGTAACAAAGAAATGGATGCCTCCTGATGGGAACAGTGAAGACGGTTTGGAAGTCCTAAAACCTCTTCCTTTGTAATGGGCAGCAGTGGGTGACTCCTCTTGTTACAGGCCAGTTATACCACAGACAATCCAGCTAAAATTCTCACAGAATTTCTCACAATTGAGAAAGTTTCTTATTTCCTTCTGACTTTCCCATCTTACTCTTGTTTTTATTTTTTGAAGTACATTTCCTGAAAAGTCCCCATTTCTATGATCAGAGATGTGAGCCTGATCTCACAGGTTAGGGTTCGGTAAATGAACAGTCATAACATTTATTTTTTCATTCACAACATACTAGATATTATTCTTTGGTTCACAAGCTGGACCAGCTCTACCAAGTTATCTATCACTGTACTATGCATTTAACAGCATTAACCCTTCAATGCCTGTAACAAAAAACTAAATGTCCTTCACATGATCCAAAGTGGGGTCTTCAAACAGTCCAGCACCTGGAACTGTTTGTGTACTTAATAATATATTGCTGAGCTTCTCTAAGTTACAGTAGCTTGTGTTAGTACGTGTACACAAAGACATAAACGTTCAATGATAAAAACACACAGTAGAATAAAATTGTAAGAAGTCATCAGTTGATGCAGTTTAAGGACACTTGTTCTTCTGTGCAGTCTCACCTGGAGCTCACGTTTCTAGTTCATGCCATCATGACCAAAGATTCTTCAATTAATAGTTTAAAGATGTCCATGAATGCACTGCTAACTGCTCTTCAACCTTATAAAACTCAACATGCATTTTGAATAAGAAACACTTTTACAAAACCAAAAGCTTCACTGTGCTTAGTGATTTATCTGTCTAAAAAAACCAGGTTCAGTTTGTAACTGAGAGAGCGGCTCGGTGGCGCTGAATTATATTTCCAATAGAAACACAATTTCATATGTTGTAGTAACAACACACTGCCACAAGATGGCAGCCTAGACCTACTTTACCATGCTGTTCCAGTAAAAAAGAAAAAGTGAGAGAGCCTTGAAAGAGTGACAGAGACACTTTTTATGAACTCATCTGTAATGTGTCACCTTTTCTGTAGGATGAAGAAGTGCTTCCCTTCTTTTAAAGTAAATACAGGCTTACAAAGATCCTCTAAACATGTTTCTGAAATAATCCTAAACACAACCATTAAATCAAAAATGCAAGAAACAATTTATTTAATCACTCTTCTTAACTTAATTCCTTAACTTATTACAAAAATAAACAAAGACTTTTCTGCTGTCTCACCTCTGTCAGTGTTCATGCTGTTACAAGAACAGGTGGAGGTGCAGGTGGAACTTTGACTTCACTGTGGTTTCTATGTGCAGGCAGGAGTGGGACATCTCAGAACAGCAGCGGATTGTCGAGCACGGTGACTCCTGCTGCGACGCCCCCGTCTGAGTGTCCTGAGCTCTTGGTCCTCAGCAGATGGCCCACACACTCATTTATCACCATGTCTGCCTGTAAGAAAACAAAGAAAAGGCTAACATTAGAAACAGCCACCAACCAATCCCTTTTACTCCACCGCCCAAAAACCAGTGAGAAACACTAGCTAATATTAACTTGGAATCAAAGTCCACTAATCCCCAGGCTCCCAGCATAACATACAGTCCAACACAAACTCCACAAACTGTCTTGCTTCAGCTGACTTTCCTTCACCTTCTCTCCAGAGAATCTGTTGTGCTCTTTTCAGCACGAAGCCACACTCCTGCTCACTGATCGTCACCTCTGTTTAACCTGGTCTCAGCAACTTTGTCCATAGCTTGCACATCCTTTCCACCTCCATCTTTCTTCCCAGCCAACTGATACATACCTTTTCTCCTTCCTTAAAAGCCAGCCTAAGAAATACGATTTTATAATTGCCCAATAAATTAAACTGCCATTTTCAAAAGTATTATCATCAGTAGAGGTCAGCGAATGTCGCTCGGATCTGCTGCACAGCTTGAGGCTGGTCCGGGAAGAACCTCTCCAGGACTCCAGGTCTGGCGAGCACTTGCTGAACCTTCTTGGTACCAGCCAGGTGAGCGCTGATATCTGGACTCTTCACAGCTCGACAGCGCTCCATCAGAAGACGAGCATCCCAGCTCTGCAATTGAAAACAGACAATGAATTCTCTGCTTGCCAGCACACCGACCAGCAGAGCGTGACAATAGTTGGTTTATATTACGCTGAGATTTGACAGACAGAGACAGAAGAATGAAGGAGAACAACACAGAGTCACGCTATCAAGGAGAACTTGGACGGTAGATTCAGCAGTTTGGCTTGAAACTTGCAAACTGTTTTAACTTGTTATGTCCGATTAACTTTTCCTTCCAGGGTGCTCGGCAGTTTTCTTTCACTTGTTTCCTGTTCCTGCCAGCAGAATGCACACACAGCTGCAGTAACTACACACAATGTTGCAGAGAACATGGAGCAGCAACAAACATGTGTTGATCTCTAATCACCCATTCAAACTGACACAGCGACAGAGGTCTGTTGTCACTTATATCAGCCAATCAGGGCTAGACTTGGTATTGCTAAGCAGGGAAAGAAATAAACTCAATGATAATGACGTTCCAGTTTCTCATGAATACGAATCAGTTTACGCAAGTCTGCAGGTTTCACTTTAGTGTTTTTAACTAAACTCTTTGATGTAATCATTCTGAGTGCAAATCAAAAGTTGGACCTGTTCAGAAGTGTAGTTGTCAGGCATGTAACCGTTCCTAAAATACACCACGGCGACCTGTTTGCTGTCCCTGAAGTGAAAGTGACACAAAAGACACATTAATCCATGTGGACACACAGCGACCTCCACTTCCTTGAAGCCTCTCGTGCTGCTGTCCACTGGGAATCCCCACATGTGCCTCTTCCCAGTGTCTATGACATGTAACAAATATAATAAAATAGCAAGGAATTATAAAGTCAATGACAAGATTTTCCATTTAGTTTAATTTAACAGTAGTCATTTTGCAGAAGACAGACATTTGGTTACTATAGTAAAAACTATTATGTCAAATTAACCAAAAAGAAAAAGAGCCAACAAATGCAGACACTTGGCTGTCTTCAGCAACAAAAACGCCATCAAAAAAGTCACAGTCATCAGAGCAACATCAGAGAAACAATAAAGTCTAACCATGGAAGGTTTTTATAAATATATGCATAAAAACACAAAAACAAATAACATCAACAATGAGCACCTTTCGCTCATTGCACGCTCCAACAGTTTTGCAAAAGCTTCCCTGGAGAATCATGGAGAAAATACTTTTAGTTCCTGGAAGGAGCTCAAGGGTCTAAGTGTAAAGAGCAGACATGTTGACAGATGCTGGCCAATATCCACTCCTAATCGGGTCCTTTAAATCAGGGCTGCACTGCTGCTGGCATGTTTGACATCTGTATGTCGCCTGGTGCACATTATAACATCCTTGGACCAAAAAGAAAAATAAACAACATGACTAATACATCACTGCCTTCACAGATGACTTCTGTTAATGCAATACCATGTTCTGATTGTACAGCAAGGGCAGAAAACATGCTTCATCACACTATGTTCAAATCCATCACCCTAACCTAAATAGCAGGTTGCTGTTTACTATTAATGTTGATTAAAATCACTATTTTTCCTGCTGACACTGTGAAGTTTACGCCCCCACAGGAGCAGTTTCGAAGCTTCACTGTTGGCAGAATGCGAGCTACCAAAAAAGAGAAAACCACTTAAATAGATTATTTCTAACTGGATGTAGACACATATGAAAACCAAAATTGAGTATCTCATGAGGAAATACCTTGTATATTGGTGCAATTTTGACCGTCCACTCTAATAATACATGTGGTTGGAGGAATGGCTTTAGAAAAACATCAATAACACTTTCTCTGTTGTGGAGTGGCTGATGTTTGTGATGTAGAACATCCCCACAGAACCGTTCCTCTGGAAGACACTCTGCACATAGACAGGACTTTTTTGTAACAAATTCAGCAAAATTTGAATAACTGAAAGTAGTACGCACTCAGATCCAGCCACTCTTGACAAAGGTAGCAGCTTCTATTTTGATATTATAGCTCAGGGTGGCTCAGTGTACTTCACTATGAGCTGACAGTTAAAAGGACATTTGTCAAATTCATGTGGTTTTATAATTATTAAAGTTCTCACACGCTCAAAGACATAAATGTCAGCCAACAAGGGATCGCTCATCAAGCTTAGCTATATAGAAAAGTACATTATTGAGATGAGACCAAATAACAGCAGGGTGAAGACAGTAGCAAAACAGAGGATGACCAACAGTTTCTGTGTCAGTGAGACATTTCAGCTGGTATGGCCGTGCTTCTTTCCAGCGCTCAGCAGCTTTCTGCTGCCAAAAGGACCGTGACACTGCCCTACTTCTTTGAGGCTCAGGAGAAGGACATCAATCCAAAACAGCAGACAGCCTTTTCATATTCTTTTCTCTAAAGAATGCAAATAGAGTATTTGCAAATATGAAGTAATTAACAAATTTCCCACGTATGGGACTAATAAAGGTTATCTTATGTTATCTTAATCACCTTTGTTTCTGCTAATGTCACTTTTACAAATCGTGTCCCATCAGCTCTCATGGCTGAACTTTGGCTTTGAGGGTCGGGGAGGACAAAAAGCTATTAAGGACCTTTTGATTTGCAATCCAGTTCTTCTCTAAAGACATGACTTATTTCTGTTTCACTCCTGGACCAGACTGAATGTTTTTCCTTGATGAGCATTACACCAGTGAACAGTCATCCACACAGTTCTGACAGGATGAATTGTACCAACGCTGGCGGTCCTACCCTCACAAGAATGATTATTTTTGTTACCAGTCCAACAGTTGACTCTACATAAAACTACTGATACAGTACCTTGAGTCGGAGCCTGAGGCTGGGATCAGACAGCAGATGAATGCAGCGCTCCATAACATCCTTAGTAATGCTGAGGTGGGAGGGAAGCTCTGCTTTCACATCATGACTACCAATATCTGACACATCCTCACACTCAGTGGGAGGGACCTCTGCAATGGCACCACATGTACAGTTATTCATCTCCTCTACACTCTGAATCTAATATAACCACCACTACAGTCTACAGCTGATATTCCACTGGCCCTTAGACAGACCTATTACCTCGGTCTTCAGTGTCATCGTCCTCTATTCCAATGCTCTCTGCCAGTTCTTTCTGTTTGCAGTAATTCAGCAGGAATTGGCGAATGCTGAGGTCTTCCTGGTCACTGGAGCTTTGATTGGAGCTGGCAGACTTACTGGTCCTGCTACAAGTGGAAGGAAACCACCTCGCTAAAGGAAAAACAAGACAACAATATGAACATAGGTTTGGTTACAATAAAATAAGTCAGTTGATCAAAATCAGTGTGACACAGACAATGATGTTTTTGGAAAGAGCCCATTAGTGACATTTAATTTATACATTTTTACTGTGAGGGCTTGTAAAACTTCTGTATGAATATTAATTCTACAACAGAAAACCACTCAGCATTTAAACCATCACGATGTATTAAATGTTTCCAAAGATGCTGATAATTTGATAACAAGCAAAGTTATATATCCTGAAATGTACTCATTGATAGAAACTTTGAAAGGCACTGCAGAAAACAAAGTTAAGCAACACAGAAAAATGTGGTAGCGAATGCCTTGAGTCACATTTTCTTCCTTATACGTGAGACTCAATGACATCACTGTTGAAATCTTACCCAGTGCCTTCATGAGCGCGTGCAGCACGGAGCAGAAAAGAGCAGCTGTGCGCTCGTAGCTGAGATCCAGATCCTGAACCATGTCCCCGACCAGCAGGCTGCAGTCAGAGTGAGTCAACAGAACTGTCAACACCCGTGGAGCCTGGCCAACAAGACAGGATTACAATGAAATACAGTACAAGCTCAGGGCAGCACAGGCTTAAGCAGACAAAGAAGGAAATGGGGTAAATCCTCCAGCAGTCATTTCTGTCTCCATTTTGGGCTAAAAACAAAAACACGTCATAACTACCTGTGGATGCTGGCTGAGCCTCTGAAGGTTGAGTGATATGTCATTAAGCAGGTAGTCAGAGTTCTCATTGATCAGTTCCTTGAGGGAAGCGTATCCACAGGCCTTGCTGATGTCCTACATGGAGCTCAGCGTCACCTGGCTGACCAGCAGCGTCTCCTCACCAGCTTTCTCCAGCACAGCATACAGCGAGGCCATCAACAAGGGACGGAAATTGCAGCCCAGCGCCTGAGCACAGCAGGCGATGCCCTCGAGTTGGATGCACAGCTGACAGATGTTGCTGTTGAGCTAATGGATCGTGGATGCAGATGTTGATGATGAAGGAATCACTTGGAGAGAGCTTGTATTTGAGTTGCTGGCATCACTGTTGCATATGGAGGGGAGTCTGGATGGACTGAGCAGCTACGCAAAGAGACAAAACACGTGCTAATGCACTGCTTTCTAACCACTTTTACACATGCACTGCAGCTCGGAAGTTTTCAAGATATTGTCCATGCACGTGAGAACGCAAATGTCTGACACACTTAGATCAGACATTAAACAGCCTTTAGCCTTCCTGCTCCTGAGTGAAAGCCTGTATTATATCTCACTGAGCTCATGTGGGGGTAGCACAGATTAGCCTTTCTCAAAGTCAAGAGTGGGGGCCAATTTAGGATCTTCACTCAAATTTAAATACAAGGGAAACCGATGTATTTCCTTACATAAACAAAAACCACACAAGCGCTTATAAAATGCTCATCCTACCCAGTCATACGCAAAGTGTTAAAATCAACGTGTGATCCACCTGCCACTAAGAGATATTATTTCTCTTTGGTAGATGGAAAAAATGTAATCAAACTCACTGTCAGTAGCTACAACAGCACATTTGTTATATATGATGAATCAAGCATTTAGATATTAAATAGTATTGAGGGAGACAGGATCAAATACAGTGGGGCAAAAAAGTATTTAGTCAGCCAATTGTGCAAGTTCTCCCACTTAAAAAGATGAGAGAGGCCTGTAATTTTCATCATAGGTATACCTCTAACTTGTCTGAGTTTTAAAGAATTGATTTGCAAATTATGGTGGAAAATAAGTATTTGGTCACCTGGTGTTAAAACACCAGGTAGGTCCCATCATGGTTGTCACAGATATTTGCTTCTTGGGCTTCCCTTAGCCCTGCTCGTCCGCCATTGCCGCGTTTGAGTTTTGGACGAAATGCATTCTATGGGATATTTAGCTGTACAAGTCCACACAATCACCACCGATCATGCTCGATAAAACGGGCGGCGCGGACACATCCGGACTTTTCGCATTCTCGGCTGATGCTTACCCAAAGTGGAAGAGACAGAAAAAGACAGAAAGAACAAAAAACACAACGCCAAAGAATGTCATTTGCACACTAGCATGGAGAATAAACGTAGACACAGTGCACCCAGTAATTTTTGAACTTACAACCAAGTTTCAAGAGCAGTACTGGTATTGTACCGGTACTGGCTGCTGTCTCATTGTTCAGAGAGCCTATCATTATGCAGAGAAAGGAATCTGTGTCTCTGGACCGAAATGACTGTACGTGTAGTGCTGTAGAAACAATACTGCCCACAAACCTTGATGTTTCTATATGTGGAAACCTTCAAGTATGCATATCCTCCTGTAAGGGTAAAGTAATGGGACATTTGCACTTTTTGCATGTAAGCCTGTCGGTCTTAACTGGAAGTTGCACTTGAGCTGTCTTGGCATCTTTCCCTTGTTTGACTCACCAGTTTTGCCCTGAGCTGAACCGCTGCCTCCTTCTCTGTTGTGGTACTCAGCGGTGACCAAGATGCTGTAACATGCAGATGTGATGACTACGACCCACTCACAGTGTGATCCTGGCTATCAGCTCCAGTCAATGCTGTGTAGGACACGTGATACTGGAGGACATGAGCATTGGGAGGTACCCAACTGATCACCATGCTGACGGCAGTCTCATCAGAAAGCGTGAGGCTGGTTGGGCCTCCACCAGAGCCTGCAGCAACATCATAGAAGAGATAAAGTACTACAGCTAACGACACTTAACACTCACTTTCTTCCTTTATAGGAGGAAATTATTTTGGCAGCAGAGCAAAGTGGTTTTTTTAGAAAATAAATGTAAAGTATAACAGAGAATTTGATACTTTGATTTGATACTTTAACCTCACTACATTTATTTCATAGCTTAGAGTTCTAGTTACTCAAAGATGAGAATTTAGATGTGAAATTTAACCTTTAAGTGACTAGTACTTTGAGAACTGCCATCAATTACACAATGAAGTTCATTGACGTACAGGTTATTGTATTAGTAATGCTATATTGTACATAGAGACACAATATGACAGAATATGACTGCTGCTAATGTGACTTAGGTAAATGGTTTCAGGCTCTCCCCTCCTGAGTTTGAGAAATGTTCAGGATCAGAAAATGTGTGACTCACAGGTGCTGTAGCATACGGCCACAGCTTCACTCTGAGCTCCTCTCCAGAGTGCGACAGTGATATCTGATGCTCCTTAAGACAGGACAAAGTTTATGAGACATTGTAATTTTTACTATCATATATGTACTCCAACAATCAATAGTTCTTCCCACTGTCTCAGGTCGCTCCACTTAGTGAGGTAAGAAACATCATCCAGCTGCAGCTTCCAGCGCACCGGGATGTCACTGTCTGAGAATTAGTTACCCTAAGTCAGAAGGAGAGGCACCTTCACTAGAAAAGAATAATGTGTATGGGATTTTTAAAAATGAGAAGCTACTTTTGCATCTTTCATTATTAATAACATTTACAGTACTGTGCAAAGTCGTGAGCCACACGCTGAAGTATTTCTTTGGACATATCTGGTTTTCCACTCCTTTTTAGTCCATTCTTGACCTGACCATTTTCGGAGTAATGTTTTTTGTTTGTTTTTTTTGTTTGGTAACATTGGACTGACCATTGTTGGAGAATTAAAAGCACCTAAGTCAAGGAATGTGTGTGCAATAACAGAAACTGGAAAGAACCAATTTTAATCTTTAAGCATTTGTTACTAGCGCTGTCACAAAACACATTTGTATAGTGTTTTTTTTTTTGTTGTTTTTTTTAAATCTTGTGAATAAAATGTATACAATGTGTGTGATTAATCACATGTGTTAGTGTGTAATCACCCTGAGACATGCATGCCTGTCTGCTAGCGTCAGATCTAAAGCCATTTCTGATTTGGAGATGCAGGCTGCAGATTCTGTCCAGATATCCCAGCTCTCGTCACTAAGCATCCAGTCTTCACTTATCAAATGTGTAAATTCAAGGCTGGTCCTTAAAGCTCCCAACAAGGCAAAACTGTGAATCTAACCAAAAGTGTATTTCCTGTTTCTCCCACATATTGGATTCACAGTTCTACAAGTGATCAAATATCACAGTTTTTAGATCTTGGAGTCCCTTGCACAGTGATAGAAAACATACCATTGGAATAACTGCCCACCCACTGTGGTGTGGAAAATTGCCCTGATCTCTGCGCTAGGCTCAGAGAGAGGTGAGATTTTAGCCTTTACAAGAGATACCCAGGTTTTTGTTCCTCCTGAAGGCTGCAATTGCCTTGTGATCCTGAAGCATATGTGTGTCCTGAGTGAACCTTGAAAGTTGCTCTTGATAACTCTGACCAATTTGCAGGTGGAGGGAGAATATGTGATCACACTGGGATGAGGGGAGAAACATCAATTGGCTTGGTCTGCAAGAATGAATTGAAACATTCTAAAAGGACCACCGTACCCCTAGTGGAGAGAGTGAGAATAAATCTTGACAGCTTCCCCAAATCACTCTGTTGAGTGCAGATCCTGTGAAATCTCAGTAATTGGGATTTAATTATCCCTGCAAATTGTGTTTTGGGTGAAACTGTTCTGAACAGTAAGGCATGTGTATCTGTAGTTTGAAAAGACTTTAACATCTAATTTGTGGTCATTTGGGAAATTTGGGCCCTTAAATGTGTTGTGTCTAAAAAATAATGAGGATTTATTAATGGTGGATTTCAGTTTGATGGAAGCATTATGGTCATTAATTGTCATTATTAACATTAATATGAATTATCAGTGTAATATGCTTTTGCGAATGTCCTGTTGTCAGATATCCTGTTTGGATCGCCACTTTGACTCTTCACAACGTATGTTATATCTGTTAAATTTAACCTGTGAGTAAGGAAACTGATACTCACACTGAGTAAAGCGCCAACAACAGTGAGTTGTTGCACAGAGTCATGTCTAAAGTTCTGTTCAGTGTTTCTGGTTATTGGGAGCAGAGTGTTTCCCCTACTTAAAGCAACGTGATCAGCAAGTACAGAATCAAACAGGTTTTAATCACTGTACTAAAGGCACAGATGGGGATGAACCCATGAGCTTTGGCAGACGAGACCATGCCTTGCCACTTGGCCACTATGCACACGGGCTGAGCTTGTCCATACCGTAACTCATATTCTCTGAATTGTTCAATAAATGATTGATGAACATGTTTGTCATCTTAGTTGGTTTGAGTGCTCAAGTAGAGATCACTGCATAAGAATCAGTCCATTCAAGCAACATTCTCCATATTCCAAAACCCAGAGAAGATTGCCAAATGCGAACATCATTCAAGGAAAGCTGAAAAATGTTGCAAGCTTGTAAGTGTTCCACATTTATAGTGCATCTGGTCAACACCGGCATTATCTGTTAGAATTACTATCACCCAGTTTCAGCCAAGTTTAGCAGTGACATTTCACTCCATGCCCACAAACCATCATGGTGGTGTTAATCATAAACAGTATATAAGCTCTATTACTCATAGCAATGGTGTTTTGTAAATTGAGTGGACTGTTTATTTATGCTTGTGTATAATTTCTGACATTATGCAGATGTACTCTTTATAAGGCTGTGGAACCTGCAGTCAGGTGAAATGAAGAGTCACTTGATGAGTGAAAAGATGCCGAACAGACTTCGGGAGAACATTGCTCCTGGACGGACTGTTGTTTCTTACAGCTAGTGTCTAGTACAGAAAGGGACTTTTGTTTCCTTGTCAGCTTGTATTAAGGTTATAGATGGGTATTGAATCAAGATTTCAGTTTACAACACTAACACTTGCACTTGGCCACAGGCCACACTGTAGAACCAGCACCGCATCAGGCCAAACTTTATGTAGAATAAATGTATTTGAAAGTTTGCATTCAAATCTTTCAAGATTACTGACACCCTATGGTTTTTGGTGATGACAGATTTAGTGAATCTTCAAATCTTCATCCAATTGTTTTCTAATTTTGGGTGCACGTCTGTGCCCTTTAGAAGAGTATGTTGATTTTGTGACCTAGACATCCCTTTCACTCACCCTTCGTCTTTCCTTATCCAGGCTTGGGACCGGCCACGGCAGAGTTGAAGAAGGGTTTTCTTCTGCTTTATTTTTTGTGTGAGTCTTTATGTACTTGTTCTTTTTGTTTGTTTGTTTGTTTGTTTGTTTGTTTTGGGGGGGGGTGTACATATTTGTGAAACAGAAAATAATGACATCGCTCAAATAATCAGAACATGGAACAGTTGTTGTCCAACAGTCAAGTTTCTTGTCTGCACAAGTGTACACATGGATGAGTGTGTGCATACTCATGCACGCACACACCCACACACACATTTCTTGCACTGTGCACAGGTCATGCTCGTCTTACAATCATCATAGCACCACCACCCTCACCCTCCAAGCCTGGTTTCTTCCTGTTAAAGGGGAGTTTTCCCTTTCCACTATCACCAAGTGCTTGCTCAAAGAGCGTCATATGATTATTGTTGGGTTTTTGGGTTTGTTTGTTTTTTATAGTTACTGTAGGGTCTTTGCCTTACAACATAAAGCAGCTTGAGGTGATTGTTACTGTGATTTGGTGCTATAATATACATATACATTCTGTTTGTTTACATTGTACAGTGTGCCAACTTTTTGTAATTAGTAACATAGTTATTGCCCTTATTGAGCTATAATACAAAAACAACTAAAGCTTTAAAATAAGTGTCAGTGAGCTGAAAAAACAATATTTATACCCAAAACATAGTACAGCAGAATCTAGTATAACATGGAAACACCTACCTGAAACACAGACTTTATGTATTTTAAGTACTTGAGTAAATGTTCCCACTACTATCTGCACTCACTTCCGAAGATATTTAGACTAATGAGAGAACTCTGAGCTCCTCCGCTTCATGTGAGATTCACTTTCCACTGTTTCTTTTCTTTCTTTCTTTTTTAAATCCCTCTCCATTGCATTAATGTCTTGAAATACCAGGAAACCAAGCATCTGCATCTGGAGACTTTTGACTCAAAAGGCAATAAAAACCAAAACAAATGTAAAAAAAAAAAACCAATAACAAAAAAAATGAATACAGGAAAAATTACATTTTCACAAATGTCAAACATTTTTTAATTAAAATTCCTCTTTTTTTCCTACTAAAAAGTTGTAAAAATGAGTCCAAGGGCATGATGCCGTAGCAGAGGATGTACTTCCTGAGGCAGCTGAAGAAATTCAACCTGCCAACACGGATGATGATGCAGTTCTACACTGCAATCATCGACTCCATCCTCACCTCCTCCATCACCGTGTGGTACGCTGGAGCCACTATCAGGGACAAACAGAGACTTCAGCGTGTTGTGCGCTCTGCTGAGAAGGTGATTGGCTGCAAACTCCCATCTCTGCAGGACCTGTACACCTCCAGGACACTGGGGCGTGCAGCTCGGATCACAGCTGACCCTTCTCACCCTGGACACAGTCTGTTTGACCTGCTCCCCTCAGGCAGGAGGCTCCGGTCCATTCGCACCAGAACCTCTCGCCATAAGAACAGTTTCCATAGAAGCATAGATGCATCTGAACATGTGTAGAGAATGACCGTGCCCCCAAATTGCCAAATTGGTGTCTTAACACCAAGTTTGTTTTTTGTCTGTTTGGGAGCTGACACAGTCTCAATGGAGATGGGTTTTTGGGGGGTAGCAGGAGGAGAGAAGCTGCAGAGAGGCGTGTAAGACTGCAACTCTCCTTCCTGGTCCCAACTCTGGATAGTCATATTTTTGGGGGTTTAATAAATTGGTCCATATTTCTAGAAATGAGAGCTGCTCCATCCAAAGTGGGATGGATGCCGTCTCTCCTAACAAGACCAGGTTTCCTCCAGAAGGTTTGCCAATTATCTATGAAGCCCACATCGTTTTTCGGATTCTAAACTGACCGCAGGTGTGAATGTGAGTGTGGATGATTGTCTTTCTATGTTAACCCTGGACAGTTTAACTTGTACCCCTCACTTCATGGTAGCGCAATAAGTGGGAGAACACCTATTCCGACACCCATATCTTAGATTAAGCTAATAGTATTAGTGCGCTGTTATCAAAGGTTACCTGGATTATAGGTATATTCAAAACTTTACATAGAAGAGATAAGAGTGCGTGCGTATATGCTCACTTCTGACGATGATAATATGATAAGGTGTTATCTCATCTGTACTTGAAAGTACTTCAAACACCACATGCACATGCAATCTTATCTGTGTGTCTAACGATCTATAAGTGAGCAAAGACAGTGTTATAAATATTTTGAGTCATTTCTATGCCTTGAAAGTACTTACTCAGTACTTACTCAGCGCACACACAGATATTATATTCAAAATCATAACGGTCACGCCTTCGATTTCTTACCGCTACTTTTCGTACAGCATCCAGGAAATGACGTAGACTTTCTACTGCATCATTTGCATTTTACATTCACTCTGTGGGCACATCTCCGCTAAAATCTCATATAAACCATTTCTACAACCACCAAACACAACGAAAACAAGCCATGATTAAAAGAGCAGTTACGTAAATGCACACAAGTCCACTAAACAAACAAAACTGAACCACAAATTCATCAGACCTCATGTAACCGGATAAAGAAAGGCTGGTTATCTTCCAGAGCTATCACCGATTCCAAACACCAAGCTTCACCGCGCTCTGACTAAAATTCACTGAAAGAGCCGCAAAAGAAGACCACAAAAACCACCACAGTTATCTAGAGAATCTAAAGAACAGCACAAATTCCAAAGCATGTAAAACACAGGAGCTGTGTCAAATGTTTCACTTGATTTATACGTTATTTATACCTCGAGCACCCTTTTTTCTTTTTAATCATTTTTTTTCTCCTAATGTATTCCTTTTTTGTTTACCGACTTGTATTTGTATACATGAGTTGTAAAAGATATTGCAAGCTGTGACATTTTTCCTGCCCTTTCTATAACTGCATTATTATGTATATTTGTTCTTTAGTTGTTCAACTTCAAAAAGTAAAAAAGAAAAAAATATTGGCTCAAAAAGTATTTTTAGGCCTGTTAATAAAATTAAATAATTTCTGCTGTTTAATACCTAAAAAATTCAACTGACATGGTGTTCAATGTGTGCAAAATTGGGCCTTTTTGTTCAACGTCTGGATATTTATGTGTTGGCAGTGCTGTAATTTTTCACGGTTTCACTTTAGAAACATAAAACTTTGCACAGATGATGTTTATACTGAATTTCGGGAATTAAAGGTCTGCAGCTCAGACACAAGCATTTCACTACATGTTGTACCCTGTATGATTGTGTATGTGACAAATAAAGGTTGTTTGTTTCTTTGTTTGTTGTGAAATGTGAACTGAAGCATGTTTTTAAAGGGTTATATGTTAAAAAATAAATAAAAAAATTTGGCGGGAATAAAATCTACTCACTTTTTCTGTGTTCCAGTCTCAGTAACTTTGACACAGTAATATCTGCTGCAATATTTACACCTCTGATGACATTTCACAAGTGTTAGCTTTCTTTTGATACCACGATTGTATACACAGAGTTTGTAATTGCACTCAATTAATTTTGGGCATTTCATTTTCGAGCAGGAAGCTCAGAAAACCCTTTGGGGCTCAGGTTAAAGAACTGCACCACTACAGGTTTTAGAAAACCCATCCAGAATAATTTTGTCCATCTGGGCCCATATAGGGACATCAAAGGTCAAAACTTCTGTTGCCCTGTGGAGGTTAAGCGTGGGTTTGCCCTGCTCACACACTCCCGCCCACAACTACCCACTGTGAGCCCATGCAAGTAATAACGTTTTGGCACATTACTTATGATAAGAAGCCACCATGAGGGGAAATACAGTTGTGGAGAAGATGAAACCAAAGCACCTGTTTGATTACACTGTCAGAAATATGAGGCTGGGAGGAGGCGACTGATGCAAAGCCCCAGGGAAAAGGAAAGTTAACGATTTTTTCATTCCAAAAATCATTTATACAGTTCAGTGGTCTACAGACAGACTGAAGAGAGAAACAAAGCTAGTATCGATCTGATACCAATACCAGTGCTGGTTTGTCAATATTATAAATATTTGGATCAAGCCGCCACCTACAGACTCATCGACAATAGATTTGTTTGCCTTGAAATGGAACCTTTAATCTCCATATTTTGACTTTTTCACAAAGTATCGAGTTTAATGTTGAAATAGAATAGAATAAACCTTTTTATCCCACAAATGAGAAATGTGGGTGTTACACAGCAAGAGGAATATAAATATAGAAGGAAGACGCAGAGTGGTTCTATATACATACACACAGATATACAGATAAAAGTGTACAGAGATATTTACACAAGGGGTGAATGATCCTGGTGAAATATACAGTGTAGAAACAAGCTGTAAAGTGAGCAGCAGCAATTAAAAACATTTGATATGTCAATTAAACAGGTGATGAGTGAGATAACCATGTTAAACTGGATTATAGAGTCTGACAGCTGCTGGTAAGAATGACCTGCGGTCGCGCTCCTTCCTACACTGTGGGTGTAAAAGTCCACTGCTGAAGGAGCTGCTCAATGCTCGTACAGTCTCATGCAGGGGTGGGAGGGACAGGTCATTATGAGGTCAAGCTCTCCTATGTCCAGTGGAATATCTGCAGCTGAGCAGTGGGTTTCGGGCAGAATGTTTCCAGGCATGTAGTCTTGGAACATCTCCAGATGGATCGTGGATAAGGCCAGGGCCATAGGCACCGTTCATGCAATCCATGTAGAACTGCAAGGGACTTCCTGTTGACAGACAGAAAAAGAGCGGTTAGTGACTTCCTTCCAAACTATTTTCTCCATGCACTTCATTCCCACGCATTTCTCCTGACCATATGCAGATACCTGGGATGTGGGTGCCATCGTATTTGATATCCATCTCATGCAGACCGGCCTCTGTGGGAGCGTACTTGTCAGCAACTGTGCCATCGTTGTTGTCTGTGATGTCAAGCTTAGCAACTTTGCCTGATGCCATTCGGACCTCACCTAAAGCAGAGGACAAAAACAATGACACACACACATCATTATGCTCAAACTATCTGTTTATTAAGTAGACTTGTTACCTGTGACCTCTCCTTTCTGGATGGTGAATGGAATCACCAGGTCAAATGGTCTCAGACTTGCCACATCCAGCCAGATCATTCCCATTGGTCGGTCTGTTGCCTGAGAGACACGCAAGTGCACACGTCAGATCACAGGTTGTTAAGAGATTGTGGCAACAGTTCTGGTTACAGCGACAACATGTCACAGACTAAATGAACACAGGAAATTAATACAGGACCTGTAACATCAGAAGGCTGTGGCTTCTTAACATTATGCAGCTCTGCTGAACTGTCCATGTGTTTCAGGCATCCCGTTTTTGACATGGAGAGAGAGAAATGAGAGAACGCACCCTCTCAGTGATGAAACACCTGCAATGAGAGACAGCAGACAATGATGCAGTCTGATGAAAGGAGACCATGTGTGCTATAGATGACAAAGGGACAACAGGGAGAAGCTGAACAAAAACTGAAGCTGAGAAGGCGAGAGACCGGAGGCTGAGGTTTTAGATACCAGGGCTGTTGGGGCATTTGGCTCTGTTGCATGAGCTGGTCTGACGGAGCTCCTTCCAGTACTTGGAGGGTGTAGGCAGGGATGATGGAGGGAATTGAGAGAGGGAAAAGATAAGGCATTGGAGCGGATTAAAACGGCGTCAAAGTGATATAGCGAAACGGCTGCAGCCATCAGGACCAATCACAAAGCCTCTGTAGGGGAATGGATCTGTGCAATTTATGCAATTCCCTTCTCACATATACATTGAAACAGAGAAGGTAGGACTGACTAACAACCACAAGAGCTTCTGAGACTGATTATATATGATTTTGAGTATAAACACTAGCAAAATGCAAGTTTTGCTGCAGCAGATGTCATTGACTGCTTCAGGGCTTGCTCCCAGCAGCTGGACGGTGTCCTGGAGTAAAGAACTACATATCTAGCTGTTGTGACAGTATCAGGTCAGTTCATGTCTACATACTCACTGGCTAAGTTATGGTAGTGAAGGCTCACTGACTCTGTCTTCCACTACTCTCAGACACTGTGTCATATTTTCAGAGGAGCCCAACAAACCACAGATCACTGAGCTGTCCTAACAAATCTCCAGCAATGATGCAACACGTAGGAAGACTGAGTTATAAAGACATGGCAATATTCAACAAGGTCTTGAATTATAGGCCCCGTCATTCTTAAACACATTAAGGTACCACATCACCCCGGCCCTACAGCTCTTCACTCTCAGACTAGCTCTTTCTAAAAGTAGAATGGAGGCAGAGCCTTCAGCTTTCAGGGCTCT
>NW_020328031.1:0-34469 GCF_001858045.2 Oreochromis niloticus | reverse complement strand
TGCCTGCATTTGTGAGTAGTGGCTGATTGTTGTTCACTGGGTGCAGCCGTGTTGGGAGAGTGTCGCCATGGCTATAAGCCAGGGCCGCTTCCGGGATGATGGTTCTGGCTCCTATTTGTTTTTACGTACAGATGATGACGTGAGGGGAGCCGCGGTGGTATCGAGCGACGGACTCCAATGCAGAATGCGAACTGGGCTGGATGTGATGGGCCCAGTGGACGGACGAGACCGGGACAGGAGGCTCCTAGTCTGCCTGGCACGAGGCTGGCGTGGACCTCCTTAGCAAGAGGATTCTGTCCAGCTCAGAACACAAGGAGTATTCGTCCTGGGTTGTGGGACGGGTGGGATTTTGTACATGAAGAGAATTGTATTTTTACCAGTTTTAGAATAATCTTATCTAGTCTCGGTGGGAATTTAGCATATTGAGAAAATGTTGTTGTGAATTGGCTTGATTTAAATCAACTGAACTGCACTCAATTAAACCAATTAACTTGTTATCAATCTATTCAAATGTAAAGTCGTCTCACTCAATTTGGACACTAGCACTGAAAATACACTGACATCCTCTGTTTCCATTAGCAGATGAGAGGTTGCTGTTTTATTCATGACTCAATACTTGAATGGTTTTATCCTGTTTATGAATAAACATTTTTAAAATGACATTGCTTCATTGTATGATTAATTCTTTGTCTGTGTCAGTCCTTAATACATACACATGTGTACAATAATTCTAGTTGCCTCCGGAGATCCTATGCTCCGTTTTCTCATACTTTTCTTCACTGTTTACCTCATTCTGCCCAACAAAATGTACAAATTTCTGTAACAATTATGACTTGTTTTATGCCATTAATAAAAAATGTCTCATATGAGGACGTACTTGAAAGAAAAAGTCACCACTTTGCATTTTACAAGCAAGTAAACAAACCGGGGCTATTTATCATATAAATAACTTTAGGTCTGTGGGATAGAAGGATGGGAGCTTTAAATGTTGTGCCTCCATAATTATTCTAGAGTCTTTACAGTGTTCAGCGACTGTTGTGATTTGGTGTGACATACATAAACTTGAAGTGAATGAATCCACCTGTTCACAGGAGATCACAGGAAGATGACACCAAACATCAGAAGATCTTATTGTGCGCCAGAGTAAAAGGTGGTTTCTTGGGACTAAAAGCACATAAACTACAGCAGAAGCTCACATAAAGCAGGAATAAGCAGGCAGCACTTCAACTGCTAATGCACGTTTTGCACTTTTATTGTTGTGTCATTCATAACAGTTCAATGGTGCAAGATTACCATACACAGAATTAGGATATCTGCATGACACATCTATGCTATACAGCGAATGGATTATAATTATTACAATACAGTAAGCATATTTACATTTGATCTCAAGCTCCATACAATATAGATATTTACAAAGTATGAAAATGAAACCGGTCTGACAAATAATGTGCAGTGTTAATGACGGGTTTTTTCTCCTTTTCTTTTGGTGAACAAATCTGAAAGGGGGCGGGTTAACTGAATTAATTGTCAGAGGGGGAAAATATCATGGCTAGTTTCGTTTGAAAGGCATCAACGGAAAACAACACAGAAAAAGTGATGAGGTGAAGAAAGACACATTAAGTGTGCTGTCGTTTTAGATGTCACAAGCTACTTGTATAGTCCTATATCCCTGATATTAGAAAGAATTAAAATGAGTTAAAATACACCTTTATTTTGTTACAGATTTTGAGTTCAGATGGATGCCTAGCATGACTAATGAGTAGTTATCCTCCCCCAAAAAACAAAAACAAAAAAACAACAGACTTCTAATTCACTCAAACTGCTTTCTAATAAAGAGGAAGCACTAATGTAACTCACCTCCTCAGTCGGGGTGCGGGGTTACATTAGGTCTCCTTTTCCTTCCCCCCCTCTCTCTTACATTCAAACCCTCTTTTAGTTCACACTAGAACAGGCCGCCACACCATCATTTGGTTTAATATGAGTGGAACAACTAAACCGCACAGACTTAAATGATCAGTTAGTTGAACCTTTTATTAATATGCGCAAAGAGCTGCAAACTATATATATATATGTATATACACTGCAAACAATAAATACACAATCCAAAATAAAACACCTCTGCAAAAGAAGTGGCAGCGCTTCGCATCAACATGTATATGAGGTACATTGCACTTTTGAGATTTGATCTGTGCATAGGTGCATCTTTGATGTGCAGCTCAGAGATCCACAATCCAGCACATTTCTGTTTCTCTGACCGTCAGACTGGCTGACCCGAGGTCACGTCAGAGCTTTGTTTTATATCTATATGTAACAGACAGTCGGTTCCTCTCCTTCCACGCATTTCATACAACACAGCAGGCATACTGCTGGTTGGTTGACCAGAGTTTTTTAATGCCTGTCTACATGAACACATCTCGAGAGGCGTAGGCACCAAAAAGTGAATCTGGAGCCAAATGTAGCAGCTGCAGCAGGTACACAGAGCAAATATTTTCATGGGGTAGTATCAGAAATAGGACCTTTGAATATGTAGTCCCTTTAACTTCTATTAAACCCTTTGAGAAACAGCTATCCAGTGTACTCCTGATATGTGCTCTTATCATTTGTTCCTGATGCTCAAATACAATCCTGGACTCAACATATGTGGCTGTGTCTCTGTCCTTGCTATAGATATGTGTTAATGTGCAAAATAAGGTTAAAAATGAAGAAATAATGAGAGTTAGAGCAAGCTAGAGGAGCAGAGAGGAATGTGTTATATGAGGGTTAACTACCACACTGATCCAGAACAGACCGCATGTACAAATCAAGTTCTCTCTCTAGTTCGTTTTCATCCTCCTAGTCCTCCTCCTCCTCTCCTTGTAACCCTGTTTTTACTCCTTGGGATGAAAAGCAAAAAGGGGCCCAAATCTACTCCTGCAGGAACAATTGGGTTTTTTTATTTATTTTTTTAAACTGCTGAGATATGAAGCGATCCTCGCTTGTTTGTCTCTAGTTAGTCTGCAGTTTTTATGTTAACACAAATGGATGAGTATTTTACTGACTCACTAACTGACACTGGCACGATCGGGGTTTAGAGGCGGCGTATGTACACAGATTGAGGAGGATCTGCACTTTTCTTTTTTTCAATATAAATACCAATAAAGGGAAGTGACCAGAGCAGATTATACAGTGTGCTTGTGAAGCTGCAGGGTAGCTTCTGAGTGCATCCTGTGGAGTGTGTAGTGTGTGTTTAAGTGTTGTGGTTGAGGTGTCGTATGCCTTGATGGTAGAAACTGTTTTTAAGTCTTGTAGACAAGCGTGTTACATCCAGCCTTTCTCTATCCTGCCTCAAACCGTACCTTAAGCATGGCCTGCTGGTCTTCGTTGTATTCCACCTGTGCTGTGGAGAGGTTGAGGACGCCTCGCTCCACAGGGTCCTTGTCACCAAAGACCTACAACATCATCTTGCAGCAGATGGAGTCACTGTGCATCGTTCACCATTCGGCGCACTTTACACAAGGTGCTGTATGCGAGAGTGATGCAGAGGAAGCCTTTTCTCCGGCCACAGCACAAACAGAGCCGCTTGAGGTATGCTAAAGCACATTTGGACAAGCCAGCTTCATTCTGGAATAAGGTGCTGTGGACTGATGAAACGAAAATTGAGTTATTTGGGCATAACAGGGGCGTTATGCATGGAGGAAAAAGAACACAGCATTTCAAGAAAAACACCTGCTACCTACAGTAAAATATGGTGGTGGTTCCATCATGCTGTGGGGCTGTGTGGCCAGTGCAGGGACTGGGAATCTTGTCAAAGTTGAGGGACACATGGATTCCACTCAGTATCAGCAGATTCTGGAGACCAATGTCCAGGAATCAATGTTATATACTTATGTGGTATGTGTATTTTGACTTTTGCTGCCATGATGCCAGGTCTCTGTTGAAAATGAGATTTTTAATCTCAATGAGATTTTTTACGTGGATAAATAAAGGACTAATAATAATAAAATAAATAAAAACAAAGCTGAAGCTGCGCCGGGGCTGGGTGTTTCAACAAGACAACGACCCGAAACACTGCTCGAAGTCCACTAAGGCATTCACGCACAGGAACAAGTACAACGTTCTGGAATGGCCATCTCAGCCCCAGACCTGAAAATTATTGAAAATCTGTGGTGTGAGTTAAAGAGAGCTGTCCATGCTCGAATGAACTAGAGATGTTTTGTAAAGAGGAATGGTCCAAAATACCTTCAACCACAATGCAGACTCTCATTGGAACCTACAGGAAGCGTTTAGAGGCTGTAATTTCTGCAAAAGGCAGATCTACTAAATATTGATTTCATTTCTTTTTTTGTGGTGCCCAAATTTATGCCCCATCGCCAAGATCTTTCCGTTTACACAGACCCTCAAGACCCTCTGTGAACACAGCAAAATGCCTTTGTATTATTTCTTTTACTCAAGTCTTATCTGATCATTTGAGGAAGAAAGAAAACACAAGCGTCCCCAGTCTGTTTATAGTAAAACCAGAAACGATAATTAACAATTCGCTGGCCGCTTAGAACAACATTTAAAAACAAAAAACCCATAGGTCAGAGTATAATCCCTTTGAGGCAATAATAATTTTAGGTTACTTTACAAAAGTAAAAAGAAAAAAAAAATGGTACATTTTAAAATCCTTTGTTTATGGACAGAATTCTTCCTGTTGGACACAAGAAGCAGACTCCAAAAGAACTTTGAGGCTCTGCAGAAGTCTGATTAGGCTGGTGTTCATGCAACTGGCTCACTGTGGTGTGATAATACCACAGTGAGCCAGTTGTGATAATAGTGTATTTCATTATTATCACTATTAATAGTGACAATCTCAGTGTATTTCTCAAAGCATAGGGTGTAACAAAGAAATGGATGCCTCCTGATGGGAACAGTGAAGACGGTTTGGAAGTCCTAAAACCTCTTCCTTTGTAATGGGCAGCAGTGGGTGACTCCTCTTGTTACAGGCCAGTTATACCACAGACAATCCAGCTAAAATTCTCACAGAATTTCTCACAATTGAGAAAGTTTCTTATTTCCTTCTGACTTTCCCATCTTACTCTTGTTTTTATTTTTTGAAGTACATTTCCTGAAAAGTCCCCCATTTCTATGATCAGAGATGTGAGCCTGATCTCACAGGTTAGGGTTCGGTAAATGAACAGTCATAACATTTATTTTTTTCATTCACAACATACTAGATATTATTCTTTGGTTCACAAGCTGGACCAGCTCTACCAAGTTATCTATCACTGTACTATGCATTTAACAGCATTAACCCTTCAATGCCTGTAACAAAAAACTAAATGTCCTTCACATGATCCAAAGTGGGGTCTTCAACAGTCCAGCACCTGGAACTGTTTGTGTACTTAATAATATATTGCTGAGCTTCTCTAAGTTACAGTAGCTTGTGTTAGTACGTGTACACAAAGACATAAACGTTCAATGATAAAAACACACAGTAGAATAAAATTGTAAGAAGTCATCAGTTGATGCAGTTTAAGGACACTTGTTCTTCTGTGCAGTCTCACCTGGAGCTCACGTTTCTAGTTCATGCCATCATGACCAAAGATTCTTCAATTAATAGTTTAAAGATGTCCATGAATGCACTGCTAACTGCTCTTCAACCTTATAAAACTCAACATGCATTTTGAATAAGAAACACTTTTACAAAACCAAAAGCTTCACTGTGCTTAGTGATTTATCTGTCTAAAAAAACCAGGTTCAGTTTGTAACTGAGAGAGCGGCTCGGTGGCGCTGAATTATATTTCCAATAGAAACACAATTTCATATGTTGTAGTAACAACACACTGCCACAAGATGGCAGCCTAGACCTACTTTACCATGCTGTTCCAGTAAAAAAGAAAAGTGAGAGAGCCTTGAAAGAGTGACAGAGACACTTTTTATGAACTCATCTGTAATGTGTCACCTTTTCTGTAGGATGAAGAAGTGCTTCCCTTCTTTTAAAGTAATACAGGCTTACAAAGATCCTCTAAACATGTTTCTGAAATAATCCTAAACACAACCATTAAATCAAAATGCAAGAAACAATTTATTTAATCACTCTTCTTAACTTAATTCCTTAACTTATTACAAAATAAACAAAGACTTTTCTGCTGTCTCACCTCTGTCAGTGTTCATGCTGTTACAAGAACAGGTGGAGGTGCAGGTGGAACTTTGACTTCACTGTGGTTTCTATGTGCAGGCAGGAGTGGGACATCTCAGAACAGCAGCGGATTGTCGAGCACGGTGACTCCTGCTGCGACGCCCCCGTCTGAGTGTCCTGAGCTCTTGGTCCTCAGCAGATGGCCCACACACTCATTTATCACCATGTCTGCCTGTAAGAAAACAAAGAAAAGGCTAACATTAGAAACAGCCACCAACCAATCCCTTTTACTCCACCGCCCAAAAACCAGTGAGAAACACTAGCTAATATTAACTTGGAATCAAAGTCCACTAATCCCCAGGCTCCCAGCATAACATACAGTCCAACACAAACTCCACAAACTGTCTTGCTTCAGCTGACTTTCCTTCACCTTCTCTCCAGAGAATCTGTTGTGCTCTTTTCAGCACGAAGCCACACTCCTGCTCACTGATCGTCACCTCTGTTTAACCTGGTCTCAGCAACTTTGTCCCATAGCTTGCACATCCTTTCCACCTCCATCTTTCTTCCCAGCCAACTGATACATACCTTTTCTCCTTCCTTAAAAGCCAGCCTAAGAAATACGATTTTATAATTGCCCAATAAATTAAACTGCCATTTTCAAAAGTATTATCATCAGTAGAGGTCAGCGAATGTCGCTCGGATCTGCTGCACAGCTTGAGGCTGGTCCGGGAAGAACCTCTCCAGGACTCCAGGTCTGGCGAGCACTTGCTGAACCTTCTTGGTACCAGCCAGGTGAGCGCTGATATCTGGACTCTTCACAGCTCGACAGCGCTCCATCAGAAGACGAGCATCCCAGCTCTGCAATTGAAAACAGACAATGAATTCTCTGCTTGCCAGCACACCGACCAGCAGAGCGTGACAATAGTTGGTTTATATTACGCTGAGATTTGACAGACAGAGACAGAAGAATGAAGGAGAACAACACAGAGTCACGCTATCAAGGAGAACTTGGACGGTAGATTCAGCAGTTTGGCTTGAAACTTGCAAACTGTTTTAACTTGTTATGTCCGATTAACTTTTCCTTCCAGGGTGCTCGGCAGTTTTCTTTCACTTGTTTCCTGTTCCTGCCAGCAGAATGCACACACAGCTGCAGTAACTACACACAATGTTGCAGAGAACATGGAGCAGCAACAAACATGTGTTGATCTCTAATCACCCATTCAAACTGACACAGCGACAGAGGTCTGTTGTCACTTATATCAGCCAATCAGGGCTAGACTTGGTATTGCTAAGCAGGGAAAGAAATAAACTCAATGATAATGACGTTCCAGTTTCTCATGAATACGAATCAGTTTACGCAAGTCTGCAGGTTTCACTTTAGTGTTTTTAACTAAACTCTTTGATGTAATCATTCTGAGTGCAAATCAAAAGTTGGACCTGTTCAGAAGTGTAGTTGTCAGGCATGTAACCGTTCCTAAAATACACCACGGCGACCTGTTTGCTGTCCCTGAAGTGAAAGTGACACAAAAGACACATTAATCCATGTGGACACACAGCGACCTCCACTTCCTTGAAGCCTCTCGTGCTGCTGTCCACTGGGAATCCCCACATGTGCCTCTTCCCAGTGTCTATGACATGTAACAAATATAATAAAATAGCAAGGAATTATAAAGTCAATGACAAGATTTTCCATTTAGTTTAATTTAACAGTAGTCATTTTGCAGAAGACAGACATTTGGTTACTATAGTAAAAACTATTATGTCAAATTAACCAAAAAGAAAAAGAGCCAACAAATGCAGACACTTGGCTGTCTTCAGCAACAAAAACGCCATCAAAAAGTCACAGTCATCAGAGCAACATCAGAGAAACAATAAAGTCTAACCATGGAAGGTTTTTATAAATATATGCATAAAAACACAAAACAAATAACATCAACAATGAGCACCTTTCGCTCATTGCACGCTCCAACAGTTTTGCAAAAGCTTCCCTGGAGAATCATGGAGAAAATACTTTTAGTTCCTGGAAGGAGCTCAAGGGTCTAAGTGTAAAGAGCAGACATGTTGACAGATGCTGGCCAATATCCACTCCTAATCGGGTCCTTTAAATCAGGGCTGCACTGCTGCTGGCATGTTTGACATCTGTATGTCGCCTGGTGCACATTATAACATCCTTGGACCAAAAAGAAAAATAAACAACATGACTAATACATCACTGCCTTCACAGATGACTTCTGTTAATGCAATACCATGTTCTGATTGTACAGCAAGGGCAGAAAACATGCTTCATCACACTATGTTCAAATCCATCACCCTAACCTAAATAGCAGGTTGCTGTTTACTATTAATGTTGATTAAAATCACTATTTTTCCTGCTGACACTGTGAAGTTTACGCCCCCACAGGAGCAGTTTCGAAGCTTCACTGTTGGCAGAATGCGAGCTACCAAAAAAGAGAAAACCACTTAAATAGATTATTTCTAACTGGATGTAGACACATATGAAAACCAAAATTGAGTATCTCATGAGGAAATACCTTGTATATTGGTGCAATTTTGACCGTCCACTCTAATAATACATGTGGTTGGAGGAATGGCTTTAGAAAAACATCAATAACACTTTCTCTGTTGTGGAGTGGCTGATGTTTGTGATGTAGAACATCCCCACAGAACCGTTCCTCTGGAAGACACTCTGCACATAGACAGGACTTTTTTGTAACAAATTCAGCAAAATTTGAATAACTGAAAGTAGTACGCACTCAGATCCAGCCACTCTTGACAAAGGTAGCAGCTTCTATTTTGATATTATAGCTCAGGGTGGCTCAGTGTACTTCACTATGAGCTGACAGTTAAAAGGACATTTGTCAAATTCATGTGGTTTTATAATTATTAAAGTTCTCACACGCTCAAAGACATAAATGTCAGCCAACAAGGGATCGCTCATCAAGCTTAGCTATATAGAAAAGTACATTATTGAGATGAGACCAAATAACAGCAGGGTGAAGACAGTAGCAAAACAGAGGATGACCAACAGTTTCTGTGTCAGTGAGACATTTCAGCTGGTATGGCCGTGCTTCTTTCCAGCGCTCAGCAGCTTTCTGCTGCCAAAAGGACCGTGACACTGCCCTACTTCTTTGAGGCTCAGGAGAAGGACATCAATCCAAAACAGCAGACAGCCTTTTCATATTCTTTTCTCTAAAGAATGCAAATAGAGTATTTGCAAATATGAAGTAATTAACAAATTTCCCACGTATGGGACTAATAAAGGTTATCTTATGTTATCTTAATCACCTTTGTTTCTGCTAATGTCACTTTTACAAATCGTGTCCCATCAGCTCTCATGGCTGAACTTTGGCTTTGAGGGTCGGGGAGGACAAAAAGCTATTAAGGACCTTTTGATTTGCAATCCAGTTCTTCTCTAAAGACATGACTTATTTCTGTTTCACTCCTGGACCAGACTGAATGTTTTTCCTTGATGAGCATTACACCAGTGAACAGTCATCCACACAGTTCTGACAGGATGAATTGTACCAACGCTGGCGGTCCTACCCTCACAAGAATGATTATTTTTGTTACCAGTCCAACAGTTGACTCTACATAAAACTACTGATACAGTACCTTGAGTCGGAGCCTGAGGCTGGGATCAGACAGCAGATGAATGCAGCGCTCCATAACATCCTTAGTAATGCTGAGGTGGGAGGGAAGCTCTGCTTTCACATCATGACTACCAATATCTGACACATCCTCACACTCAGTGGGAGGGACCTCTGCAATGGCACCACATGTACAGTTATTCATCTCCTCTACACTCTGAATCTAATATAACCACCACTACAGTCTACAGCTGATATTCCACTGGCCCTTAGACAGACCTATTACCTCGGTCTTCAGTGTCATCGTCCTCTATTCCAATGCTCTCTGCCAGTTCTTTCTGTTTGCAGTAATTCAGCAGGAATTGGCGAATGCTGAGGTCTTCCTGGTCACTGGAGCTTTGATTGGAGCTGGCAGACTTACTGGTCCTGCTACAAGTGGAAGGAAACCACCTCGCTAAAGGAAAAACAAGACAACAATATGAACATAGGTTTGGTTACAATAAAATAAGTCAGTTGATCAAAATCAGTGTGACACAGACAATGATGTTTTTGGAAAGAGCCCATTAGTGACATTTAATTTATACATTTTTACTGTGAGGGCTTGTAAAACTTCTGTATGAATATTAATTCTACAACAGAAAACCACTCAGCATTTAAACCATCACGATGTATTAAATGTTTCCAAAGATGCTGATAATTTGATAACAAGCAAAGTTATATATCCTGAAATGTACTCATTGATAGAAACTTTGAAAGGCACTGCAGAAAACAAAGTTAAGCAACACAGAAAAATGTGGTAGCGAATGCCTTGAGTCACATTTTCTTCCTTATACGTGAGACTCAAGCTGACATCACTGTTGAAATCTTACCCAGTGCCTTCATGAGCGCGTGCAGCACGGAGCAGAAAAGAGCAGCTGTGCGCTCGTAGCTGAGATCCAGATCCTGAACCATGTCCCCGACCAGCAGGCTGCAGTCAGAGTGAGTCAACAGAACTGTCAACACCCGTGGAGCCTGGCCAACAAGACAGGATTACAATGAAATACAGTACAAGCTCAGGGCAGCACAGGCTTAAGCAGACAAAGAAGGAAATGGGGTAAATCCTCCAGCAGTCATTTCTGTCTCCATTTTGGGCTAAAAACAAAAACACGTCATAACTACCTGTGGATGCTGGCTGAGCCTCTGAAGGTTGAGTGATATGTCATTAAGCAGGTAGTCAGAGTTCTCATTGATCAGTTCCTTGAGGGAAGCGTATCCACAGGCCTTGCTGATGTCCTACATGGAGCTCAGCGTCACCTGGCTGACCAGCAGCGTCTCCTCACCAGCTTTCTCCAGCACAGCATACAGCGAGGCCATCAACAAGGGACGGAAATTGCAGCCCAGCGCCTGAGCACAGCAGGCGATGCCCTCGAGTTGGATGCACAGCTGACAGATGTTGCTGTTGAGCTAATGGATCGTGGATGCAGATGTTGATGATGAAGGAATCACTTGGAGAGAGCTTGTATTTGAGTTGCTGGCATCACTGTTGCATATGGAGGGGAGTCTGGATGGACTGAGCAGCTACGCAAAGAGACAAAACACGTGCTAATGCACTGCTTTCTAACCACTTTTACACATGCACTGCAGCTCGGAAGTTTTCAAGATATTGTCCATGCACGTGAGAACGCAAATGTCTGACACACTTAGATCAGACATTAAACAGCCTTTAGCCTTCCTGCTCCTGAGTGAAAGCCTGTATTATATCTCACTGAGCTCATGTGGGGGTAGCACAGATTAGCCTTTCTCAAAGTCAAGAGTGGGGGCCAATTTAGGATCTTCACTCAAATTTAAAATACAAGGGAAACCGATGTATTTCCTTACATAAACAAAAACCACACAAGCGCTTATAAAATGCTCATCCTACCCAGTCATACGCAAAGTGTTAAAATCAACGTGTGATCCACCTGCCACTAAGAGATATTATTTCTCTTTGGTAGATGGAAAAAATGTAATCAAACTCACTGTCAGTAGCTACAACAGCACATTTGTTATAATATGATGAATCAAGCATTTAGATATTAAATAGTATTGAGGGAGACAGGATCAAATACAGTGGGGCAAAAAAGTATTTAGTCAGCCAATTGTGCAAGTTCTCCCACTTAAAAAGATGAGAGAGGCCTGTAATTTTCATCATAGGTATACCTCTAACTTGTCTGAGTTTTAAAGAATTGATTTGCAAATTATGGTGGAAAATAAGTATTTGGTCACCTGGTGTTAAAACACCAGGTAGGTCCCATCATGGTTGTCACAGATATTTGCTTCTTGGGCTTCCCTTAGCCCTGCTCGTCCGCCATTGCCGCGTTTGAGTTTTGGACGAAATGCATTCTGGGATATTTAGCTGTACCAAGTCCACACAAGTCACCACCGATGCATGCTCGATAAAACGGGCGGCGCGAGAACACATCCGGGACTTTTTCGCATTCTCGGCTTGATGCTTACCCACAAAGTGGCTAGAGAGACAGAAAAAAGACAGAAAAGAAACAAAAAACACAACGCCAAAGAATGTCATTTGCACACTAGCATGGAGAATAAACGTAGACACAGTGCACCCAGTAATTTTTGAACTTACAACCAAGTTTCAAGAGCAGTACTGGTATTGTACCGGTACTGGCTGCTGTCTCATTGTTCAGAGAGCCTATCATTATGCAGAGAAAGGAATCTGTGTCTCTGGACCGAAATGACTGTACGTGTAGTGCTGTAGAAACAATACTGCCCACAAACCTTGATGTTTCTATATGTGGAAACCTTCAAGTATGCATATCCTCCTGTAAGGGTAAAGTAATGGGACATTTGCACTTTTTGCATGTAAGCCTGTCGGTCTTAACTGGAAGTTGCACTTGAGCTGTCTTGGCATCTTTCCCTTGTTTGACTCACCAGTTTTGCCCTGAGCTGAACCGCTGCCTCCTTCTCTGTTGTGGTACTCAGCGGTGACCAAGATGCTGTAACATGCAGATGTGATGACTACGACCCACTCACAGTGTGATCCTGGCTATCAGCTCCAGTCAATGCTGTGTAGGACACGTGATACTGGAGGACATGAGCATTGGGAGGTACCCAACTGATCACCATGCTGACGGCAGTCTCATCAGAAAGCGTGAGGCTGGTTGGGCCTCCACCAGAGCCTGCAGCAACATCATAGAAGAGATAAAGTACTACAGCTAACGACACTTAACACTCACTTTCTTCCTTTATAGGAGGAAATTATTTTGGCAGCAGAGCAAAGTGGTTTTTTTAGAAAATAAATGTAAAGTATAACAGAGAATTTGATACTTTGATTTGATACTTTAACCTCACTACATTTATTTCATAGCTTAGAGTTCTAGTTACTCAAAGATGAGAATTTAGATGTGAAATTTAACCTTTAAGTGACTAGTACTTTGAGAACTGCCATCAATTACACAATGAAGTTCATTGACGTACAGGTTATTGTATTAGTAATGCTATATTGTACATAGAGACACAATATGACAGAATATGACTGCTGCTAATGTGACTTAGGTAAATGGTTTCAGGCTCTCCCCTCCTGAGTTTGAGAAATGTTCAGGATCAGAAAATGTGTGACTCACAGGTGCTGTAGCATACGGCCACAGCTTCACTCTGAGCTCCATCTCCATAGAGTGCAGACAGTGATATCTGATGCTCCTTAAGACACAGGACAACAGTTTATTGAGACATTGTATTTTTTACTTCATAATATGTACTCCAACAATCCAATAGTTCTTCCCCACCTGTCTCAGGTCGCCTCCACTTAGTGAGGTAAGAAACATCATCATCAGCTGCAGCTTCCCAGCGCACCGTGATGTCACTGTCTGAGAAATTAGTTACCCTAAGGTCAGAAGGAGGAGGCACCTTCACTAGAAGAAAAGAATAATGTGTATGGGAATTTTTTAAAAATGAGAAAGCTACATTTTGACATCTTTCATTATTAATAACATTTACAGTACTGTGCAAAAGTCGTGAGCCACACGCTGAAGTATTTCTTTGGACATTATCTGGTTTTTCCACTCCTTTTTAGTCCAGTTCTTGTACCTGACCATTTTCTGAGTAATGTTTTTTGTTTGTTTGTTTTTTGTTTGTGTAAACACTTGGCACTGACCATTGTTGGAGAATTAAAAAGCACCTAAGTCAAGGAATGTGTGTGCACATAACAGAAAACTTGGGAAAGAACCAATTTTAAATCTTTAAGCATTTTGTTACTAGCGGCCTGTCACAAAAACACATTTTGTATAGTGTTTTTTTTTTTGTTGTTTTTTTTTTAAATCTTGTGAATAAAATGTATACAAATGTGTGTGATTAATCACAATGTGTTAGTGTGTAATCACCCTGAGACATGCATGCCTGTCTGCTAGCGTCAGATCTAAAGCCATTTCTGATTTGGAGATGCAGGCTGCAGATTCTGTCCAGATTATCCCAGCTCTCGTCACTAAGCATCCAGTCTTCACTTATCAAATGTGTAAAATTCAAGGCTGGTCCTTAAAAGCTCCCAACAAGGCAAAAACTGTGAATCTAACCAAAAGTGTATTTCCTGTTTCTCCCACATATTGGATTCCACAGTTCCTACAAGTGATCAAATATACACAGTTTTTAGATCTTGGAGTCCCTTTGCACAGTGATAGAAAAACATTACCATTGGAATAACTGCCCACCCACTTGTGGTGCTGGAAAAATTGCCCTGATCTCTGCGCTTAGGCTCAGAGAGAGGTGAGATTTTAGCCTTTACAAGGAGATCACCCAGGTTTTTGTTCCTCCTGAAGGCTGCAATTGCCTTGTGATCCTGAAGCATATGTGTGTCCTGAGTGAACCTTTGAAAGTTGCTCTTGATAACTCTGACCAATTTGCAGGTGGAGGGAGAATATGTGATCACCACTGGGATGAGGGGAGAAACATCAATTGGCTTGGTCTGCAAGAATGAATTGAAACATTTTCTTAAAAAGGACCAACCGTACCCCCTAGTGGAGAGAGCTGAGAATAAAATCTTGACAGCTTCCCCCAAATCACTCTGTTGAGTGCAGATCCTGTGAAATCTCAGTAATTGGGATTTAATTATCCCTGCAAATGTGTGTTTTGGGTGAAAACTTGTTCTGAACAGTAAGGCATGTGTATCTGTAGGTTTGAAAAAGACTTTAACATCTAATTTGTGGTCATTTGGGAAATTTGGGCCCTTAAATGTAGTTGTGTCTAAAAAATCAATTGAGGATTTATTAATGGTGGATTTCAGTTTGATGGAAGCATTATGGTCATTAAATTGTCATTATTAACATTAATATGAATTATCAGTGTAAATATGCTTTTGCGAATGTCTCCTGTTGTCAGATATCCTGTTTGGATCGTCCACTTTGACTCTTCACAACGTATGTTATATTCTGTTAAATATTTAACCTGTGAGTAAAGGAAACTGATACTCACACTGAGTAAAGCGCCAACAACAGTGATGTTGTTGCACCAGAGTCATGTCTAAAGTTCTGTTCAGTGTTTCTGGTTATTGGGAGCAGAGTGTTTCCCCTACTTAAAGCAACGTGATCAGCAAGTACAGAATCAAACAGGTTTTTAATCACTGTACTAAAGGCACAGATGGGGATTGAACCCATGAGCTTTGGCAGACGAGACCAATGCCTTGCCACTTGGCCACTATGCCACACGGGCTGAGCTTTGTCCATACCGTAACATCATATTCCTCTTGAATTGTTCAATTAAATGAATTGATGAACATGTTTGTCATCTTAGTTGGTTTGAGTGCTCAAAGTAGAGAATCACTGCATAAGAATCAGTCCATTCAAAAGCAACATTCTCCAATATTCCAAAAACCCAGAGAAAGATTGCCAAATGCGAACATCATTCCAAGGAAAGCATGAAAAAATGTTGCAAGCTTGTAAAGTGTTGCCACATTTATAGTGCATCTGGTCAACACCGGCATTATTCTGTTAGAATTACTATCACCCAGTTTCAGCCAAGCTTTAGCAGTGACATTTCACTCCACAATGCTCCACAAACCATCATGGTGGTGTTAAATCATAAACAGTATATAACGCTCTATTACTCAATAAGCAATGGTGTTTTGTAAAACTTGAGTGGACTGTTATTTTTATGCTTGTGTATAATTTCTGACATTATGCAGATGTACTCTTTATAAGGCTGTGGAAACCTGCAGTCAGGTGAAACTGAAGAAGTCACTTTGATGAGTGAAAAAGATGCCCAGAACAGACTTTCGGGAGAACATTGCTCCTGGACGGACTGTTGTTTCTTACAGCTAGTGTCTAGTACAGAAAGGGACTTTTTGTTTCCCTTGTCAGCTTGTATTAAAGGTATAGATGGGTATTGAATCCAAGATCTTCAGTTTACAACACTAACACCTTGCCACTTGGCCACCAGGCCACACTGTAGAACCCCAGCACCGCCATCAGGCCAAACTTTTATTGTAGAATAAATGTATCTTGGAAAGTTTGCATTCAAATCTTTTCAAGATTACTGACACCCTATTGGTTTTTGGTGATGACAGATTTAGTGAATCTTCAAAATCTTTCATCCAATTGTTTTCTAATTTTGGGTGCACGTCTGTGCCCTTTAGAATGAGTCATGTTGATTTTTGTGACCCTAGACATCCCTTTCACTCACCCTTCGTCTTTCCTTATCCAGGCTTGGGACCGGCCACGGCAGAGTTGAAGAAGGGTTTTCTTCTGCTTTATTTTTTTGTGTGAGTCTTTATGTACTTGTTCTTTTTGTTTGTTTGTTTGTTTGTTTGTTTGTTTTGGGGGGGGGGTGTACATATTTGTGAAACAGAAAATAATGACATCGCTCAAATAATCAGAACATGGAACAGTTGTTGTCCAACAGTCAAGTTTCTTGTCTGCACAAGTGTACACATGGATGAGTGTGTGCATACTCATGCACGCACACACCCACACACACATTTCTTGCACTGTGCACAGGTCATGCTCGTCTTACAATCATCATAGCACCACCACCCTCACCCTCCAAGCCTGGTTTCTTCCTGTTAAAGGGGAGTTTTCCCTTTCCACTATCACCAAGTGCTTGCTCAAAGAGCGTCATATGATTATTGTTGGGTTTTTGGGTTTGTTTGTTTTTTATAGTTACTGTAGGGTCTTTGCCTTACAACATAAAGCAGCTTGAGGTGATTGTTACTGTGATTTGGTGCTATAATATACATATACATTCTGTTTGTTTACATTGTACAGTGTGCCAACTTTTTGTAATTAGTAACATAGTTATTGCCCTTATTGAGCTATAATACAAAAACAACTAAAGCTTTAAAATAAGTGTCAGTGAGCTGAAAAAACAATATTTATACCCAAAACATAGTACAGCAGAATCTAGTATAACATGGAAACACCTACCTGAAACACAGACTTTATGTATTTTAAGTACTTGAGTAAATGTTCCCACTACTATCTGCACTCACTTCCGAAGATATTTAGACTAATGAGAGAACTCTGAGCTCCTCCGCTTCATGTGAGATTCACTTTCCACTGTTTCTTTTCTTTCTTTCTTTTTTAAATCCCTCTCCATTGCATTAATGTCTTGAAATACCAGGAAACCAAGCATCTGCATCTGGAGACTTTTGACTCAAAAGGCAATAAAAACCAAAACAAATGTAAAAAAAAAAAACCAATAACAAAAAAAATGAATACAGGAAAAATTACATTTTCACAAATGTCAAACATTTTTTAATTAAAATTCCTCTTTTTTTCCTACTAAAAAGTTGTAAAAATGAGTCCAAGGGCATGATGCCGTAGCAGAGGATGTACTTCCTGAGGCAGCTGAAGAAATTCAACCTGCCAACACGGATGATGATGCAGTTCTACACTGCAATCATCGACTCCATCCTCACCTCCTCCATCACCGTGTGGTACGCTGGAGCCACTATCAGGGACAAACAGAGACTTCAGCGTGTTGTGCGCTCTGCTGAGAAGGTGATTGGCTGCAAACTCCCATCTCTGCAGGACCTGTACACCTCCAGGACACTGGGGCGTGCAGCTCGGATCACAGCTGACCCTTCTCACCCTGGACACAGTCTGTTTGACCTGCTCCCCTCAGGCAGGAGGCTCCGGTCCATTCGCACCAGAACCTCTCGCCATAAGAACAGTTTCCATAGAAGCATAGATGCATCTGAACATGTGTAGAGAATGACCGTGCCCCCAAATTGCCAAATTGGTGTCTTAACACCAAGTTTGTTTTTTGTCTGTTTGGGAGCTGACACAGTCTCAATGGAGATGGGTTTTTGGGGGGGTAGCAGGAGGAGAGAAGCTGCAGAGAGGCGTGTAAGACTGCAACTCTCCTTCCTGGTCCCAACTCTGGATAGTCATATTTTTGGGGGTTTAATAAATTGGTCCATATTTCTAGAAATGAGAGCTGCTCCATCCAAAGTGGGATGGATGCCGTCTCTCCTAACAAGACCAGGTTTCCTCCAGAAGGTTTGCCAATTATCTATGAAGCCCACATCGTTTTTCGGATTCTAAACTGACCGCAGGTGTGAATGTGAGTGTGGATGATTGTCTTTCTATGTTAACCCTGGACAGTTTAACTTGTACCCCTCACTTCATGGTAGCGCAATAAGTGGGAGAACACCTATTCCGACACCCATATCTTAGATTAAGCTAATAGTATTAGTGCGCTGTTATCAAAGGTTACCTGGATTATAGGTATATTCAAAACTTTACATAGAAGAGATAAGAGTGCGTGCGTATATGCTCACTTCTGACGATGATAATATGATAAGGTGTTATCTCATCTGTACTTGAAAGTACTTCAAACACCACATGCACATGCAATCTTATCTGTGTGTCTAACGATCTATAAGTGAGCAAAGACAGTGTTATAAATATTTTGAGTCATTTCTATGCCTTGAAAGTACTTACTCAGTACTTACTCAGCGCACACACAGATATTATATTCAAAATCATAACGGTCACGCCTTCGATTTCTTACCGCTACTTTTCGTACAGCATCCAGGAAATGACGTAGACTGTTTCTACTGCATCATTTGCATTTTACATTCACTCTGTGGGCACATCTCCGCTAAAATCTCATATAAACCATTTCTACAACCACCAAACACAACGAAAACAAGCCATGATTAAAAGAGCAGTTACGTAAATGCACACAAGTCCACTAAACAAACAAAACTGAACCACAAATTCATCAGACCTCATGTAACCGGATAAAGAAAGGCTGGTTATCTTCCAGAGCTATCACCGATTCCAAACACCAAGCTTCACCGCGCTCTGACTAAAATTCACTGAAAGAGCCGCAAAAGAAGACCACAAAAACCACCACAGTTATCTAGAGAATCTAAAGAACAGCACAAATTCCAAAGCATGTAAAACACAGGAGCTGTGTCAAATGTTTCACTTGATTTATACGTTATTTATACCTCGAGCACCCTTTTTTCTTTTTTAATCATTTTTTTTCTCCTAATGTATTCCTTTTTTGTTTACCGACTTGTATTTGTATACATGAGTTGTAAAAGATATTGCAAGCTGTGACATTTTTCCTGCCCTTTCTATAACTGCATTATTATGTATATTTGTTCTTTAGTTGTTCAACTTCAAAAAGTAAAAAAAGAAAAAAATATTGGCTCAAAAAGTATTTTTAGGCCTGTTAATAAAATTAAATAATTTCTGCTGTTTAATACCTAAAAAATTCAACTGACATGGTGTTCAATGTGTGCAAAATTGGGCCTTTTTGTTCAACGTCTGGATATTTATGTGTTGGCAGTGCTGTAATTTTTCACGGTTTCACTTTAGAAACATAAAACTTTGCACAGATGATGTTTATACTGAATTTCGGGAATTAAAGGTCTGCAGCTCAGACACAAGCATTTCACTACATGTTGTACCCTGTATGATTGTGTATGTGACAAATAAAGGTTGTTTGTTTCTTTGTTTGTTGTGAAATGTGAACTGAAGCATGTTTTTAAAAGGGTTATATGTTAAAAAAATAAATAAAAAAATTTGGCGGGAATAAAATCTACTCACTTTTTCTGTGTTCCAGTCTCAGTAACTTTGACACAGTAATATCTGCTGCAATATTTACACCTCTGATGACATTTCACAAGTGTTAGCTTTCTTTTGATACCACGATTGTATACACAGAGTTTGTAATTGCACTCAATTAATTTTGGGCATTTCATTTTCGAGCAGGAAGCTCAGAAAACCCTTTGGGGCTCAGGTTAAAGAACTGCACCACTACAGGTTTTAGAAAACCCATCCAGAATAATTTTGTCCATCTGGGCCCATATAGGGACATCAAAGGTCAAAACTTCTGTTGCCCTGTGGAGGTTAAGCGTGGGTTTGCCCTGCTCACACACTCCCGCCCACAACTACCCACTGTGAGCCCATGCAAGTAATAACGTTTTGGCACATTACTTATGATAAGAAGCCACCATGAGGGGAAATACAGTTGTGGAGAAGATGAAACCAAAGCACCTGTTTGATTACACTGTCAGAAATATGAGGCTGGGAGGAGGCGACTGATGCAAAGCCCCAGGGAAAAGGAAAGTTAACGATTTTTTCATTCCAAAAAATCATTTATACAGTTCAGTGGTCTACAGACAGACTGAAGAGAGAAACAAAGCTAGTATCGATCTGATACCAATACCAGTGCTGGTTTGTCAATATTATAAATATTTGGATCAAGCCGCCCACCTACAGACTCATCGACAATAGATTTGTTTGCCTTGAAATGGAACCTTTAATCTCCATATTTTGACTTTTTCACAAAGTATCGAGTTTAATGTTGAAATAGAATAGAATAAACCTTTTTATCCCACAAATGAGAAATGTGGGTGTTACACAGCAAGAGGAATATAAAATATAGAAGGAAGACGCAGAGTGGTTCTATATACATACACACAGATATACAGATAAAAGTGTACAGAGATATTTACACAAGGGGTGAATGATCCTGGTGAAATATACAGTGTAGAAACAAGCTGTAAAGTGAGCAGCAGCAATTAAAAACATTTGATATGTCAATTAAACAGGTGATGAGTGAGATAACCATGTTAAACTGGATTATAGAGTCTGACAGCTGCTGGTAAGAATGACCTGCGGTCGCGCTCCTTCCTACACTGTGGGTGTAAAAGTCCACTGCTGAAGGAGCTGCTCAATGCTCGTACAGTCTCATGCAGGGGGTGGGAGGGGACAGGTCATTATGAGGTCAAGCTCTCCTATGTCCAGTGGAATATCTGCAGCTGAGCAGTGGGTTTCGGGCAGAATGTTTCCAGGCATGTAGTCTTGGAACATCTCCAGATGGATCGTGGATAAGGCCAGGGCCATAGGCACCGTTCATGCAATCCATGTAGAACTGCAAGGGACTTCCTGTTGACAGACAGAAAAAGAGCGGTTAGTGACTTCCTTCCAAACTATTTTCTCCATGCACTTCATTCCCACGCATTTCTCCTGACCATATGCAGATACCTGGGATGTGGGTGCCATCGTATTTGATATCCATCTCATGCAGACCGGCCTCTGTGGGAGCGTACTTGTCAGCAACTGTGCCATCGTTGTTGTCTGTGATGTCAAGCTTAGCAACTTTGCCTGATGCCATTCGGACCTCACCTAAAGCAGAGGACAAAAACAATGACACACACACATCATTATGCTCAAACTATCTGTTTATTAAGTAGACTTGTTACCTGTGACCTCTCCTTTCTGGATGGTGAATGGAATCACCAGGTCAAATGGTCTCAGACTTGCCACATCCAGCCAGATCATTCCCATTGGTCGGTCTGTTGCCTGAGAGACACGCAAGTGCACACGTCAGATCACAGGTTGTTAAGAGATTGTGGCAACAGTTCTGGTTACAGCGACAACATGTCACAGACTAAATGAACACAGGAAATTAATACAGGACCTGTAACATCAGAAGGCTGTGGCTTCTTAACATTATGCAGCTCTGCTGAACTGTCCATGTGTTTCAGGCATCCCGTTTTTGACATGGAGAGAGAGAAATGAGAGAACGCACCCTCTCAGTGATGAAACACCTGCAATGAGAGACAGCAGACAATGATGCAGTCTGATGAAAGGAGACCATGTGTGCTATAGATGACAAAGGGACAACAGGGAGAAGCTGAACAAAAACTGAAGCTGAGAAGGCCGAGAGACCGGAGGCTGAGGTTTTAGATACCCAGGGCTGTTGGGGCATTTGGCTCTGTTGCATGAGCTGGTCTGACGGAGCTCCTTCCAGTACTTGGAGGGTGTAGGCAGGGATGATGGAGGGAATTGAGAGAGGGAAAAAGATAAGGCATTGGAGCGGATTAAAACGGCGTCAAAGTGATATAGCGAAACGGCTGCAGCCATCAGGACCAATCACAAAGCCTCTGTAGGGGAATGGATCTGTGCAATTTATGCAATTCCCTTCTCACATATACATTGAAACAGAGAAGGTAGGACTGACTAACAACCACAAGAGCTTTCTGAGACTGATTATATACTGATTTTGAGTATAAACACTAGCAAAATGCAAGTTTTGCTGCAGCAGATGTCATTGACTGCTTCAGGGCTTGCTCCCAGCAGCTGGACGGTGTCCTGGAGTAAAGAACTACATATCTAGCTGTTGTGACAGTATCAGGTCAGTTCATGTCTACATACTCACTGGCTAAGTTATGGTAGTGAAGGCTCACTGACTCTGTCTTCCACTACTCTCAGACACTGTGTCATATTTTCAGAGGAGCCCAACAAACCACAGATCACTGAGCTGTCCTAACAAATCTCCAGCAATGATGCAACACGTAGGAAGACTGAGTTATAAAGACATGGCAATATTTCAACAAGGTCTTGAATTATGAGGCCCCGTCATATCTTAAACACATTAAGGTACCACATCACCCCGGTACAGCTCTTCACTCTCAGACTAGCTCTTTCTAAAAGTAGAATGGGAGGCAGAGCCTTCAGCTTTCAGGGCTCTGCTCTGAACCAGCTCCCAGTCTGGATTCAGGAGACAGACACCCTCTGTACTTTCAACATTACACTTACAACTTTCCTATTTGATAAAGCATATAGTCAGCCTTGGATCAGGTGACCCTGAACCCTCCCTTAGTTACACTGCAGTAAACCTCTTGTGTGGTTACTTATAGTTACCATTTATGTCTTTATAGTGAGGGTTAATAGTTACTTCCCAACCATTTATTCGTCTTCTATCACTTATTCATCTTCGAGAATGGAGATGTGCATGGCCCGGGAGTCCCTCTGCAAATCTCAACTCTTTGTTACAAACAGTTTTATAAAAGCAACCCCCCATTGTAAACCCCATATGGTGTGTCATTAACCTAAGACACTGCGTGTGTGTGTGTGCCTTCCTGCTGGTCATAAAAGGGTCATCTCCTCTACACTCTGAATCTAATATAACCACCACTACAGTCTACAGCTGATATTCCACTGGCCCTTAGACAGACCTATTACCTCGGTCTTCAGTGTCATCGTCCTCTATTCCAATGCCCTCTGCCAGTTCTTTCTGTTTGTGGTAATTCAGCAGGAATTGGCGAATGCTGAGGTCTTCCTGGTCACTGGAGCTCTATCTGGAGCTGGCAGACGTACTGGTCCTGCTACAAGTGGAAGGAAACCACCTCGCTAAAGGAAAAACAAGACAACAATATGAGCATAGGTTTGGTTACAATAAAATAAGTCAGTTAATCAAAATCAGTGTGACACAGACGCTGATGTTTTTGAAAAGAGCCCATCAGTAACATTTAATTCATACATTTTTACTGTGCGGGCTTGTAAAACTTCTGTATGAATATTATTATGAATATTAATTCTACAACAGAAAACCACTCAGCAATTAAACATCACGATGTATTAAATGTTTCCAAAGATACTGATAATTTGATAACGAGCAAATTATACATCCTGAAGTGTACTCCTTGATAGAAACTTTGAAAGGCACTGCAGAAAACATAAAGTTAAGCAACATAAAAAATGTGGCAGAGCATGCAATGAGTCACATTTTCTTCCTTGTCCTCTTTGACTCCCAGTATACGTGAGACTCAAGCTGACATCACTGTTGAAATCTTACCCAGTGCCTTCATGAGCGCGTGCAGCGCGGAGCAGAAAAGAGCAGCTGTGCGCTCGTAGCTGAGATCCAGATCCTGAACCATGTCCCCGACCAGCAGGCTGCAGTCAGAGTGAGTCAACAGAACTGTCAACACCGGTGGAGCCTGGCCAACAAGACAGGATTATAATGAAATACAGTACAAGCTCAGGGCAGCACAGGCTTAAGCAGACCAAGGAGGAAATCGGGTAAACCCTCCAGCAGTTATTTCTGTGTCCATTTTGGGTAAAAACAAAAAACACATCATAACTACCTGTAAATGCAGGCTGAGCCTCTGAAGGTTGAGTGATATGTCATTAAGCAGGTAGTCAGAGTTCTCATTGATCAGTTCCTTGAGGGAAGCGTATCCACAGACCTTATTGATGTTCCATATGGAGCTCAGCGCCGCCTGGCTGACCAGCAGCGTCTCCTCACCAGCTTTCTCCAGCACAGGATACAGCCAGGTCGTCAACAAGGGACGGAAATCGCGGCCCAGCGCCTGAGCACAGCAGGCCAAGGCCTCCAGTTGGATGCACAGCTGACAGATGTTGCTGTTGAGCTGGTGGATCGTGGATGCAGATCATTTTAGATGTTTCAGTAGCAGCCTGATGAAATTAGCTGTGTCGTTAACCCACTTCAGCCATCCAAACAGATGACCATCTAAGGTGAATTATGCAGATCACTAGCACAGTACACAGATTACCACTTCTGATTCCAGCCAGACTTGTTGTTACTTCATTCTAATCATGCAGTAACAACAAAGATTTATTCCTACTGGCTTTTTAAAATGTGCTTCTTCTATTCTAGAAAAACAAAAACATGTTATCACAGGGTTTGGTTTTTTTCAATGACATTTGTGTTGGCTGTGTCAGTTGCAGGCAAACATTTATCATTATTTTAAATCTATTTTTATGTTTTAGGATTTTGTAAACTGCCTTTTTTATGTTTTTATGTTTTAGATTTTGTAAAGTTTACAAAATCCTAAAACATAAAACATTTTAAAAAAAGGCAGTTTACAATGTAAACTGCCTTTTTTAAATGTTAGATATTAGGAAATAGCTTAAAATTAGTGCATATTTAACTTGTTACACTGCCTTAATGTTGCCTGCATGGGATTTCCTCATCAGCATATGACTGTACCCTGGATGATGATATGTGAGGAGCTTGAACTTGATTCGCTAACAAAACTAATTTAGCTAGCTTAGCACACATGTCTTGTGGCAAGATTATGCACCTAAATGCTTTAAGTCATTGGCTGTTCTGCCAAATTGCCACCAAGCTGCAACTTTGTGAGCTGACTGTTTGGCGATTTTTGTGTTTTAGACAACAAAAAGAAAAGAAAAAGATCTACGGATTCAGGCTTTTCCTTACCTGTGGTAGTGGCATAGAATGACGTCACTGACATTGGTTTAATATGAAAACAAACTTTGTCAAACCAAAAAAAAACCAAAAAAGAAGAAGTGAGTCGGCGTGTCATCTTTACCGAGCACCATACATGTTTTGCACACAAAAAAACAGTATTGCCGAACAAAAGATAAATGTCCTTTTTTTTCCTACTTTCGCCGGCTGGTCGTTTGGCGTAAGACGTAAGAAGTGGCGCTTTAATCTGAGCGCCCGAGTTCGAATCCCTCACGGACTCGCTGCCACGACCATTGCTTGGGGGGCGGGGAGAAGCCAAGTCGCTTCTCCCTTTTCCTGCTCTTGCCAACTCCTCCGCCTGCTCTCACCTTTTATTACCGCAAAATACCCATGCTTGTCAGCTCTTCATTCCTCAACTATTTGCTGCTTATTACTCCACCTTCCACAACTTGCAACTTTCTCTCTTCAGGCTACCAACTCTGCCTTCATTTTTTCACACTGTCTCCGACACTTTTACATCAAATTATTACCACCTAATAAGCACAGTGACAGAGGGACCCCAGGCTTTTTTTCCGTAAGTTACATGTGTTTGTGTCCGTAACTACCGTCCTTAGCTAGGTCCTCAAATCTAGGCAGCTAAGATGACAACTGGGCTCTTCGGGGAAACTTGTTTTGTAAAGTTGCTTTAGCTAATCCGTAGAGGCCAATGAATTGACCGTGACTAAAGAAATGATGAGAAAAGCACTGGGTTGCTGTTGTTGCTCTCCGGTCACTGATGCTAGCTAAGAGGATGTAATAAAGGCAAGGTAGCAGAGATGAAAAAGGAGTGGTTGTTGATAAATAAGTGGAGAAAAAGGTGGGCAGGGAAAAAAAGCAGGTGTGAGTGTGTGAAATGTGAGTATTTGAGTGTAAAAATGTGTGGTCTCCTGCGAAAGGCTGGGTGCCCGATGTGCACCTTGCGCTCTTTAAATACAAGGATATTCCACGTTCTGCTATGTGGTGGGCTAGCAGGTTCATAACATAGAGGCTCAGGTTCGAGCCCTCGGCTCACCTGCCTCTCTATGTTTATCTGCTAGGGGAGGTCCAGGCAGGGGATCTTGGAGTGAAAATTCCGAGGGATGAACCTTGTTCAGCCTGGACTTCCCCTGATTTTGATTTTTCTCTGTTTTTTCTTTTACCTGCCAGCAACAAACAGCCCAGCCTGATTTATGGGACCTCCTTCTTGTCATGGCTACCAAGGACCACTCTTCTTCTGCCAACAAGTCATTGCCTGACAAATAATTATTTCCTATGTTTCCCTATGGGGTTTTTTAATCTCCAATATCTTTACATATCTTGCTAGATAGACTTCCCTCAACAGGGTTTACAAACGCCTTATCCTCTTTGTCCACTTCAAATAACTTTAAACAACTATTCTTAGATTTCTTGCAACATCTGCTGTCCTCTTGCACAGATTACGCTTTTTAAAAAACTAACAAACACTTTTTTTTAACGTCAACCCATTGTTGGAACTAGATAAATAAAGCATATATAAAAGTCACTACCAAAAACTCATTGCAGCTTCGACCTTGTTATAGGAATGTTGTTTGTGGCTCAAGATGACTTGATTTCATCCATGAAGGATACATTTGATATATGTTTTCACATATTATAGACCAACAAGTTATTATAGCAGTTTAAATACGAGCGATCGGAAGCATGTGCTGATCAGCTTCAGTTTCTTCTCTGAAGTTGCTCTATTTCTCTTCAGGTTTCTCTCAGACCAAGATTGAATGTGATGACAAGGGTGATGGATGGTGTGACATGTGCTGCTGGCCCACAGAACCAGGTGAGTATGCTGTCCATGTGCTCTGCAACAATGAGGACATCCAACACTCTCAGTTAAGATTAGTTTTCATGATTGTTGCCTCAAGACCTGAGATCATGGTGGTGGGCTTGTGATGGACACACTTTTCATGGCTGAAAGCTCTCCTGTAGAGGCTAAGCCCTCTCGATCAACAACACACCTGCCGCTAACTACGTGTGTCTACCTTAAATATCTTTACAAACTCAAAATGTGACCTCTAGCACCAAACGCTTGCTGCAGTTCTTGGTGTCAGAGGTGACACACAAGGTATCGGGTTTTAGGTGCAATTACTTTTTCATATAGGACCAAGTATGTTTGGATAGCTTTTTCCCCTTGAAAACTGCCGTTTAATATTACACATTCTTGTCTAATATTATAAATGTATTGATCTGAAACGTGTAAGTGTGACAAATATGGAATAAGATACGAAATCAGAAAGGAGGCAAATATTTTTTCACAGCGCTAAGTCTGTAAATGATCTTCTTTGGCTGTAGTAGATCTTTGACTTGTTCCTTTTTTAATTGTTTGTTTAAAATTGTTTTCTCTAGGTTAAGGCGTACGGTCCAGGCCTTCAGAGCAGTGGTCTGGCTGTTGGAAAACCCACTGAATTCACAGTTGATGCCAAGCAAGGAGGAAAAGCTCCTCTGAAAATTATAGCCCAGGTATATCTGGCTTTGTATATGACCACAAATATGTTAAATATATTGCATGTACCGTATTTTTCAGAGTATGAGTCGCACTTAAAATCCTTTAATTGTGCGCCTTATGTATGAATTCTGGTTGTGCTTACTGACCTTGAACCGATTTTATGTAATACACGGCGCTCAAAAATCTGTCAAAAATGTTTTAGTACGACTTTGGTAAGCTACGAAGTCGCACCGCTTGATGGATTGTCGGAGCATCACGGTTACGTAGTCAGCAGCCTCGCGGAGTGATACGCGCTGCGCTTCAACATAATATTACTGTATTGTGTGTGGATAAGGACCCCAAAATGGCACCTGTTAAGAGACATGCTTACGAAGCGGATTTCAAACTCAAGGCTGTCAGTCACGCAGTAGAACATGAGAATAGAGCAGCTGCGAGAGATTTCAACATTAATGAATCAATGGTACGGAAGTAGAGGAAGCTAGAAGAAAGAGTTGAGTAAAGTTTGACTTATCTGACTGTTTTGTTTCGCTTAATGCGTTTTATAATCCAGTACGCCTCATGTATAAAACCAGACCTGTTCATCAACAGTGCGCCTTATGGTCCGAAAACTACGGTGTGTTAAATCTGATTGAACTAATCCCTTGTCTTCTGCACAGGATGGTGAAGTCAATTCTGTGGATGTCCAGGTTAAGGATAATGGCAACAGCACATACACCTGCACCTACACCCACGTAAGCCTGTGAAGCAGACTGTGATGGTCTCCTGGGGAGACTGAGAGTCCATTCAGGGTGAGTATGCACTCACTTTCACTCTTGCATGCAGGGTTTGCCTTTTCTTCTCACTGAAAAGTCTCTTGAGTTTTGGTGTTTGTGCCCACAGATGAATATCGGAGCAGGCTGTCATCCAAACAAGGTGAAGGTCTCTGACCCTGGAGTGGCAAATACGGGCCTCCAAGCCTTCCAGCCAACATACTTCACTGTTGACTGCTCAGAGTCTGGTCAAGGTAAAGCTCCATAAAACTGTGTGTGTGAGAGTAAAGAGCGCAAACATATGCTCATGTCAAAGAAATATTCCAAACAACCGATATTACAGGGAAACTTATTTAACCCACCTGCTGTTTGAGGCTAAAAATGACTGTAGAGCATTACCTGCAAAGGTAACATGCTAACACAGCCTTTGTCCTCTGCCATCAGGACAAAGGCTGTTTGCGTTTAGGCTATTCCAATGACATCCTTCAGGGTCAAAGTGGATCCTTCTCAAGGCAGAGGGACCAGGACTCAGCCGCAGTGGTAAGAATACCTGTACTGCCTCACAAAGTCAGAGAGTGCTAACAAAAAACAGTCCGTTTATTTAGTTTATTGGTCTATAATACGGTCTGAATGTTTTCCGTCATACTACGTGGAACAACTCTTCATAACACTTTTATGAAAATGTTTGACGAAATTGACAAGATCAAAATTCAAATCACAATGGCAAGGATTTAAAAACAAGAATAAACATGAATAAACAGGGTTATAGTTGGTACGCGAATGTAAACAGGTCCTTTTGAGCTGTCATTTGAACTGCGTACCAGTCAAAGCAGTAGTAGCAGCAGGCTGTGAATGACTTTGAAATCATCAGCAACCACACCAACACACACTGTTAAATATACACCTGTGCAACAGGCGAGAGAAGAAATGCTCACACATGCGGGCGTGGATTGTAGTTACTTTGTAGTTACTTTGTATTATGTGGGTTCTTATAAGACAAGGAAGCGTTCTTCTGGCTGTTATGCATCATATTAAATGGAGAATGTGGATCGCTTCCCTTTCCCGTGACAGGGTCCCCTGGGAGTTGCGTGACCTACGGTGGAGATCACATTCCCAAGAGCCCTTTCAGTGGCAGCGTGGCAGCCATGCTGGACCTTAGCAAGGTCAAGGTGACAGGCCTGGGAGACAGTATGTACCTCTGTCATTGTTCTTGTACATCCACACCTTCTGACACCAAGCCTCAGGCTACATAAAGCCTAGTGATAACCTATGAAACCATCATTTGCTTTTAAATGTTTGTCTAAGCATGAATGTTTTTACGATGGCTTTCCCCCCCCCACCTTGTACAGTTGCCAGTATATTGATGTTTTCATTTAATTTTTTAAAATGAATCTAAGCTTTTCGAGCAGATCAGAGGTGTCAGTGTATTTTCTTTGGTCTCTGTTCTGGCAGAGATAGCTGTTGGCAAAGACCAGCTCGTGCTGGTGTTTGTTTCTTCCTCCCCATTATCACCACAGCTTTATTCAAAGAAGGTGATCTGATCTTTTGGCTCGTCTGTCCAATAGTGTAGATTTCTGGTGAGTATCAGCTGCGCTGGGTATGTAAATCGGGCCATCCAGCTGCGGTACTGATCCGACGCCACTTGTGCCAAAAATCCGGACAAATGTCGTTTGATCATGGAGCAAATCTGAGCCAAATAGACTGATCATTTTTTCACATGGCGTCTCATCAGAGGAAACTTTTCCTTTTCCAAGTTCCTGTAGAACTGTCAGAAAAATCCTGGAAGCGCTGTCTGAATTCTGTTTGAGACATGTAATCACAGACACATATTTCCCTTTTTAGCAGAAAGGTTGGCCTGTGGATAAGCAGTTGTGATCTTGGACAGTGTGGGGAACTGCACAACGTTGAAGTTGTGCAGTTGTGTCTTAAAGAGATTGACCTTCACACAAAATGCTTTCATGTGCGCATAAAGTTGTGGTACAAGCTGCTCTTTCCCTCGTAGGCTCTTGTTCAGGGTGGTTAAATGATCAGCAAGATCAACTAAAAATGCAAGGTCTGCCAACCATAGAGGGTCATTCAGCTCATGAAGAGGTCGGTCCTTCTCTTTCAAAAATGGTCAATTTCTGACCTCAGGGAGTAAAGACGCTTCAGCGCGGCGCCGCGGCTTAGCCAGCGCGCCTCCGAGTGGTAGAGTAGATCCCCATATTCAGCATCCACTTCAGAAAGGAAAGCCTGAAATTCTCTGTGCTACAGTCCTCTTGCTCGAATTATGTTGACACTTTTTACAATAGTGTTCATTACATCTCCAAGATTGACTGTCTTGGCACAAAGGCTTCTTGGTGAACAGTACAGTGCATTTTAACAGCCTCACCTCCAGCCTCTTTCACCTCAGCGCACATCATAGACGCCATTCCTTTGTGTGCACCTGCCATAGCTGGAGCCCCGTCTGTTGTATCTGCACACAGCTTGTCCCATTTAAGTCCCATTTTGTCAGTTGAGTCTGACACAGCTTCAAAAGTATCCATACCCGTTGTTGTGCCTTTTAGACTCTTAAGATCGAGCAGCTCCTCTGTAACTCCACATCTTGCGATGAGTTGGGCCACCTCATAGCTGCTATTGGAGCCTTTTCCTGGACTTTTTGAGCATTTTTTGAAAATACTGTTGCTGACCCTGCAGGACAGCTACTATTTACTTTACTTTCTGCTCTCGCTCAGCACCAGTGTAGGATGCATAGACCTGATGTTTGGTTTCATAATGACGTCGTACATTATACTCTTTCATAACTGCCACAGTTTCAGTGCAGATAAAACAGACACTTCCCCTTGAATTCTTTGAAGAAATATTCACTCTCCCACCGTGTCTGAAATTTTCTGCACTCACTTCTACCTTTCGCTTCTTTGGTTCTGCCATGTTTAGTAACTTGGGGTAAATTTCTTCTAGGATTGTCCTTTTTGGTGGAGCAACTGCCTTGATCAACAGTAGCTTCCCCTGGTGTTAAAACTAAGAAGTGCAATACACTCAAGCAAAAGTTGAAGTGCGGGCCATATTCTATTCTATTTATAAAATTTCTTGCGGGCCAATTAAAAATGGGCCGCGGGCCGTAGTTTGGACACCCCGCTATAGACATTAGCACACACTCCAACAGGTTTTCATCCTCTAGAGTCACTTGGATGACACTGAAAACACTACGTCCAGATAAACTCCGTGTATATAGCGTATTATCTTACAAAAAATACAAACAAATATAAATAAGTATTTTATTTCTAAATGTAATGCTTCCTTTTAGGAGGAAGGTGGAGGAGCAGCTCCAGCAGAGCAACACCAGAGGTGTGTGGAGAGGACCGAACACCATCACTGGACGGAGCACTGTGAGCGGAGGGGGTCCAGAGTCTGGAGACCAGGTTCTGGCTAACAGATTGAACCAGTTGTTTAACAGGTTTGATTCAGTAGCACTTCCCTCCCCATCCACCAGAGCTCGTCACACCTCTCTGCAACCCCCCATAGCACCGGGGACATGAAATGCACCTCACCTGTCCCCCTTTTCCTTTTCCTTCAACCACTCTACTGGGTCTAAGTCGTCTCCACCTGCTACGGCGGCTGAGATCCTTTGGGGTGAAATAAACCTCATGAGGAATGATTTTGAGTTCAACGGGAATTCTATTTACAGATTAAGGGTACGGCAATGGGGAAAAACTTTGCCCCAGCCTATGCCAACATCTTCATGGCAGAGTGGGAGACCTCTGCATTGGAGAAATGTGTTAAAAAGCCATTATATTATTATCGATTCTTGGATGATATCTGGGGGTTTGGCAACATCCTGAGCGAGACTTTGAGGTGTTTTGAGGACTCTTAAATAATTGGTTGAAACAACAAAGGGAAAGGAGAGTCTTCTAATATGACAATCGTTTTGCAATTGTTCATCCAAACACTTTTTCTCTGTTTCCAAAAAACAAACACACTCATCTAAGAAAATTCATTGGACTAAAGTTTGAATGCGCATGCAACATGTTTATTAAGACTGTCTAATGTCTGCGACGCTATCTTCTCCCACGTCTGCGAACACCGGAGGCCTTGTGGGGTCTCCTGCCTCTGCGAACGGGGAAAGTAGACCTCGCATGTTTGCGTCTATACCTGCGGAGAGCGGAAGCTGCTCCATTTCATGGGTTCTATTTATGGACTCACGGGACAACATTAGTTATGTCACTGATGTTGCCACTTGTGGTGATGCTATACCTTGTTATAGCATAATATCTGAACTGTGATGTCATTGTGAAGTCACCCTGCAATGTGATATCAACTGAAAGCTCATAACTGAAGCAGATTAGTCATTTTGTTGTGACATATAACCAAGCATGCCGACATGAGGAGTCGCGAGTAAAAGGAGGAATATGCACAAAATTCCTCCTTTACGCACGATTCCTCATGTCGGCATGCTTGGTTACATGATCACAATAAATACTCGCAAATATGTTTTAAATGGATGATTCCTCATTTGATGGAGAATCATCCATTTACACATTCCTGAGTCCTAAATTTGATGCCAGTGACCTTTCTGAAAGCCCCAAATCCCTATGAGCAAGCACTTGGCGACAGCGGGGAGAACCCCCCCCTTTAATGGGGGAAACCTCCGACAGAACCGGGCTCAGGAAGGGGTGGCCATCTGTTGCGCACAGCGGCGTTTAAATGTAATATATGTAAAGTTCCTCGTTTACTCGCAACTCCTCATTTCGGCATGCTTGGTTACATGATCACAACAAAATTACTCAAAAGATGTTTTAAATGGATGATTCCTCATTTGATGGAGTCTGGAGGCAAGGATTTCAGTCTCTGGATGTGCAAAGCTGGTAGTAACATACCCTAAAAGACTGGCAGCTGTAATTGCGGCAAAAGGTGTTCTACAAAGTATTGACTCAGGGACTGAATAATTACGCACACCCCACATTTCAGTTATTTATTGTAAAAATGTTTGGAATCATGTATGATTTTCGTTCCACTTCTCTCGTGTGCACCACTCTGTATGGTCTTTCACGTGGAATTCCAATAAAATTGATTCATGTTTGTGGCTGTAATGTGACAAAATGTGGGAAAGTTCAAGCGGGCCGAATACTTTTGCAAGGCACTGTATTAATAAAGAATAACTTATAATATATGCAACGGAGTCATGGTATTTATTCGTTTACAGTGTGCAGTGCAAATGTGACTGATCTTTGAAGTGTTATTGTTACAAACGCTGATTGGAGACCTTCCTTGTTTGTCCTCGTTGTTCAGGTTCCACAAGTGATTTACAGAATTGATGTAAATTTATTCTTTAATACTTTAGCTTGATTTATTTTACCAAGTTATTAATCACATAAGCTGTGACAACACCCTCTATTAGTCCATAAACTACTACACCTGTACCAACACCTACTAGTCAACCAAACACTACTCCTAAATCTTTTTAAAAAAAAAACATTCCCAGGCAATAAAACAGTGACAGACAGTAACCATTACAAACACTAAAGCTTGATGTGGCATCAAGAGTAAAAGATGAACTTTCTTTACATACATATATAATATGTATATATGTATATGTATATACATATAGATATATATGTGTGTGTGTGTGTATGTATGTATATATGTACATACATACACATATACATATATGTGTATGTAATATTATGTATATATATATATATATATATACACACACACTTAAAATTCTCGCAAATGTTCTCGCAGCTTCTGACTGAATTTGATGGTGTTCAGGTGCAACTTGAGTCAGCGAGTCGCAAAAATGTATGACACACATGTGACAGGTTTATTCATGTTTACAGAACAGCAGCAAACACATTTGACACTTAAAGAAACTGAGCCAAAGATCTAAATGAGCAAAAAAAAAAAAAAAAAAGATTTAGTAAACTGTTAACAGCTGTCAGGTACCTCCTGATGTTAACTAAATTAATAGGACAATTTCTCAATAATTTTCACATAAAAGATAAAATAGTACAAGATCAAACGGTGCTCTCCATCGGCCTGTACAAACAAAACAGAAGCACTAACTGAAAGGCTGGAGACAATTCATCAAAGAAGACATATATAACTTACAACAA
>NW_020328030.1:0-23574 GCF_001858045.2 Oreochromis niloticus | reverse complement strand
TAAAACTGTAGAGATGACAGTGGACTTCAGGAGACATCCCTCAACTCTGCCCCCATCATATCAGACAGCCTGTGTCGACTGTGGAGATCTTCAAGTTGCTGGGTACCACCATCTCCCAGGACCTGAAGTGGGAGACCAACATCAACTCCATCCTCAAAAAGACCCAGCAGAGGTGTACTTCCTGAGACAACTGGGAAGTAAGTCTTCCACAGGAGCTGCTGATCCAGTTCTACACTGCAGTCATTGAGTCTGTCCTGTGCTCCTCCATCACAGTCTGGTATGGTGCAGCCACTAAACAGGACAGGTGCAGACTGCAGTGGACTGTACGGGCAGCAGAAAGGATCATCGGCGCCCCTGCCCTCCATCCAGGATCTGTACCTCTCAAGAACCAGGAAACGGCAGGGAAAATCATCACAGACCCCTCACCCTGGACACAGACTTTTTGATCTGCTGCCCTCTGGCAGACGGTACAGAAGCCTGCAGACCAGGACCACCCGACACAGGAACAGTTTCTTTCCCCTCGCCATCTCCCTTCTAAACAGTTGAACTGTCACACTGCTCCCACTGCCAGACTGCAACTGCACCTTATGTACATTCTGTAGTATTCATTCCACCTCATTTCATTCTGTATTTTATGTATATAAGTTTAGATTAGTTATTTATAGTTGGTTTACACAGCTTTGTGTATGTATGTGGATGTATATATAGATACGTGTGTGTGTGGGTGCGTGCGTGCGTGTGTGTGTGTGTGTGTGTGTGTGTGTGTGTGTGTGTGTGTGTGTGTGTGTGTGTGTGTGTGTGAGATTTACATTGCTGTGCTCGAGAGCCACCATCTACCGGAACCAAATTCCTTGTATTTGTATGCACATATACTTGGCCAATAAACATGATTCTGATGACTTGGCACAAAAACCATGATTTAGCAGAAATACTATGATTGAGCAGAAGTACTAAGATGTAGTAAAAGTACTTTGATTTAAGAGAAATACAATTATGGAGGAGTAATACTTTAAAATGGGAGAAATATTGATACACACACATTCACAGAGCCTAAAGGGAAGAGTATTTGTGCCATGGAGTGTTAAGAAGAATGTGAGGTCATATTAGAAAAGCTGGTAAAAGTTTTGAGAATTGTAATAAATGATGAATATGAATTAGTGGTCTGTGATAGTGTATTAATTTGTAGGGCAAAAAACATGTTGTCCAAGGTGGAGTTGAACCACGACCTTTGGGTTGCAGACCTGTGTCATTACCAGCTGCCCCACTGGGAAAGACAGTGAGCATTTGGGAAACAGGGTGATGAGCAGTCAGAATTAGATCGCGGTGTGAGGCAAAGAGCGCCGTTTTTGGAGTTACAAAACGTCATGTAACTCCAAAACTAGGTGGACTAGAAGCATAATTCTTGTACTGGGTGAATCAGCGGACTTTGGTGTACTTTGACTGCGATTTGCATTACTCTTTGTACATCCGTCGCTGAGATATGACGAGAGAAGAACTGCAGACCTCAGATATGATTGGCTGGCTGGGAAGCTGGCAGAAATATATAGTAATAGTGTGATTAAGCATAAATACTACATTTAGCAGAAATACTGTATTAAGCACAAATCCTATAAAAAGCAGAATACTATATTAAGCACAAATCTATAAAAAGCAGAAATACTATATTAAGCAATATAAAAATCCTATAAAAATGGTATAAAAGCAAAAATACTGTAATATGATTTGGTAGAAAACTATAATTAATCGAAATACTATATTTGGCAGAAATACTATATTTAGCACAAATCTTATAAAATAGCAGAAATAGTATGATTCAGCACAATAGTAATAACTTAAACAGAAAAACTGGAAAAGCAAAATGGACAGCTGAAAAAATGCTGAACATGCTAAGGGTCCTTCAAATGTAATTGTTAAATGAAAAAAAACTCAGCAAAAAAGTGTAACAGTCACACAATCACAAATATGGAAACATATGGAAACACACATGCACAGAGAGACACACACAGGATCAAATTCAGTCAACCAGTCTAAATATATTGAATTTAAATCAACAATAAGATGCTCCCATAAAACTCTGTCTCGCCCTCTCTTTCTCTCTCTCTGTCACACACACACACACACCACACACACACACACACACACACACACACAGGGAGAGAGAAGTAAGTTTCTAGCTCAGTCAAGCAGCCTGGGAGCTGCTGAATTTGAATCCACCAATCAGAGAGCCTGTGCACTTTTTCCCGCCAAAACAGGTGCACGCAGCACAGAGAGACACAGGATTTGCAGTCTATTTCTCATAATGACGACTCCCCAAACAAATGACCATAATTTCCTAACCGTAGGGGCTAGAACAGTCATTCTTACACCGTTTTGTTCAGAAGAGATGGGGGAATCTTACAGTGTGGACAATTTATCATTAAAATATGAATTATTGAAGATATTTGACTTCTAATGCACCATAACTGAGTAGAGGCAAAGCGAAAACTGCCTTGACTTGCCCTCAAACAACGCTTTCTAACTCTAAATCTATTTGGAGTATAGATATCATTCTTTCACCGTAAGTGACAGCAGGCTTGGTGAACAGTCATGGAAATTTTCAGGTCTCTGTGGAAATCTATCAAAAAGATATGACGAGAGAAAAAGTGCCTCATTTCTAGAGTTTGAAATCTTAAGAAATCTGAGCAGGGACAAATTTCCTACCCTCAAACAAACCCAATTCATGGCCAAATGGTAATAGATGAATAAAAAATTCTTGAATTGTGAGCGTCAGGAGTGTCTGAAGATATATTGGCACAAGCCTCATGTCTTAACTTCGCTTCGTTCGGGAGATATGACGATTCGAAAATGCCTCTCATTACAGAAATCAAGCGGTGATTTTAAACGAACTCTCCATTGACTTTCTATGGGGATTTTTGGGACTTTGTGTTGGTCTGAGGAGATTTGCCAAAATTCTATAAATCCACAACAATGATAGTGACATTTTCTGAAAGCCAGCAAAATACCTACGTTTTGATGTATAATTTGTGTGGGTTGAGTGAAAATTGAGTGAGTAGCAAGAAGTTGTTCGGACATGAAGAGAAATTGAAAAAGGAAGAGTGGCTCACTTAGAACCAACTGCATAGCAACCATAACAACGCATGTATTTTTGAAAAATCAGAAAATGAATCTCAGAACTTAAAGAGGGATAAGATGAAAATGGTAACAGATATGAAAAAGCTGAATCAGACAGGAATAGCCCAATAATTTGTGAACATTTTAAAGTTTAAATGGTGTTCTAAGTGAAAGTATGAGGAAGTAGTTAAGTTTCAAAAACAAGCAAGTTTTAGCAGAATTTTGGAAGTTTCCATTCATTTCAATGGGACAAAAAATTGCATAAAAGCTTAATATTTTAAAAAGTATAACAGCAAAATACCAAAAGTCATAGCACACTTTAGCAGAATAGCAGAATAGTTTAAAATTTGAACGGTGAAAATCGGCTGAAAATTGTGGACTAGTTAAACAGCAAAAAACGTACGGAAGCAACTTGAAGAATAACTAGAAAAATTTGCATTTCCTGCGAAAATGCAGTGTGGATGCTGTAATGCTGAAGCTGTCTGCTGAAACTAATAAGCAGAAAAAGCTGAAAAGTTGCAGAAATTTGTAAAAACTTTGCAGAAGAAAAGGAACTTTGCTAAAATGTAGTAACTTAGCAGAACTGCAATATCTTAGAGGAAACATAATACTTGGCAGAAATACAATAGCATAGCAGAACTTAGCAGAAATATTGTAACTTACCAGAAACACGATAACTTCTCAAAAATACAAGAATTTAGGAGAAATGTATAAGATAACAGAAAGAATATATTTAGGCAAACATTCTTAAACATTACAGAAAATACTATGATTTAGAAAACAGTACAACATAGCAGAAATGCTGCGATTTACCAGAGACACTGTAATTTACTATTAATATTGAAATTTTTTTTAAAAATACTATGTTTAGCAAAAATACTGTAATTTGACAGAAATACTATCATTCGGCAGAAATACTATGTTTCAGCAGAAATACTCTGGTTTAGCACAAATATTATAACATAGCAGTAATACAATTATATAGCAGAAATGCTATATTTAGAAAGAAAAATATAATATAGTAGAAATCCTATGATTTAGCAGAAATACTGTAATCAGCACATATACTGTAACATGACAGAAATTCCTCCACTTAGTAGTAATACTGTAACATAAAACAAATGTTATGATTTGGCACAAAAACCATAATTTGGCAAAATACTATGATTTAGCAGAAATACTATGATTGAGCAGAAGTACTAAGATGTAGTAAAAGTACTTTGATTTAACAGAAATACAATTATGGAGGAGTAATACTTTAAATTGGGAGAAATATTGATACACACACACATACACAGAGCCTAAAGGGAAGAGTATTTGTGCCATGGAGTGTTAACAAGAATCTGAGGTCCATATTAGAAAGCTGCTAAAATCATAAAAGTTTGCAGAATTGTAATAATGATGAATATCAATTACTGGTCTGTGATAGTGTATTAATTTGTAGGGAAAAAAAACATGTTGCCCAAGGTGTAATTGAACCCACGACCTTTTGGTTGCAGACCTGTGTCATTACCAACTGCGCCACTGGGAAAGAGAGCGAGCGCCTGGAAAACAGGGTGATGAGCAGTCAGAATTAGATTGCGGTGAGAGGCGAAAAGACAGTTTTTTGGAGTTACAAAACGTCGTGTAACTCAAAAACTAGGTGCACTAGAAGCATAATTCTTGTACTGGGTGAATCAGCGTACTTCGTGTACTTGACTGTGATTTGCATTGCTCTTTGTACATCTGTCGCTGAGATATGACGAGAGAAGAAAGGGCAGACCTCAGATATGATTGGCTGGCTGGGAAGCCGTGCAGGTCCTGATATGTAAATTTATATGTATCAGTCTCACAGAGGATTAGCTGCCTGGGGTCCTGGCAGAAATATATACAAATAGTATGATTAAGCATAAATACTACATTTAGTAGAAATACTATGTTTTAGCACAAATACTATAAAATGGCAGAAATACTATAATTAAGCAGAAATACTATATTTGGCAGAAACACTATATTTAGTACAAATCTTATGAAATAGCAGAAATAGTATGATTTAGCAGAAATGCTGTATTTAGCACAAATCTCATAAAATAGCAGACATAGTATGATTTTGCAGAAATGCTGTATTTAGCACAAATACTGAAAAGCAGCAGAAATGATATGACTCAACACAATAGTAATAACTTAAATAGAAAAATTGGAAAAGCAAAATGGACAGCTGAAAGAATCCTGAACATGCTAAGGGTCCCTCAAATGTAATTGTTAAATGAAAAAAATCAGCAAAAAAAAGTATAACAGTGACACAATCACAAATATGGACACATATGGAAACACACATGCACAGAGAGACACACAGAGGATCAAATTCAGTCAACCAGTCTAAATATATTGAATTTAAATCATACAATAAGATGCTCCCATAAAAACTCTCTCTCGCCCTCTCTATCTCTCTCTCTCTGTCTCTCACACACACACACACACACACACACACACACACACACACACACACACACACACACACACACAGGGAGAGAAAATCAAGTTCTAGGTCAGTCAAGCAGCCTGGGAGCTGCTAAATTTGAATCCACAATCAGAGAGGCTGTGTACTTTTCCCGCCAAAACAGGTGCAGCCGTTTTTACACACACAGAGCACAGAGACAGGATTTCTGCAGTGAATTTCTCATAGTGAGGATTCCTCTCAAACAAATGGCCATAATTTCCTAACCGTAGGGCTAGAACAGTCATTCTTACACCGTTTTGTTCAGAAGAGATGGGGGAATCTTAAAGTGTTGACACTTTATCATTAAAATATGAATTATTGAAGATATTTGACTTCTAATGCACCATAACTGAGTAGAGGCAAGCAAAATCTGCCTTGACTTGCCCTCAAACAACGCTTTCTAACTCTAAATCTATTTGGAGTATCGATATCATTCTTTCACCGTAAGAGACAGCAGGCTTTGGTGAACAATCATGGAAATTTTCAGGTCTCTGTGGAAATCCATTAAAAGATATGACAAGAGAAAAAAGTGTTCATTTCCAGAGTTGAAATCTGAAGAAATCTGAGCAAAGGACGAATTTCCTACCCTCAAACAGTCTAACTCATTTCAGAACGGTAATAGGTGAGAAAGAAATTCTTGAATTGTGAGCATCAGGAGTGTCTGAAGATATACGGGACAAGCCTCATGTTTAACTTCGCTTCGTTAAGGAGATATGACGATTCGAATATGCCTCTCATTAGAGAAATCAAGCGATGATTTTGAACAAGCTCTCCATTGACTTTCTATGGAGAGTTTTCTGACTTTGTGTTGGTCTGAGGTGATTTGCCAAAATTCTATAAATCTCACAACAATGATAGTAACATTTTCTGAAAGCCAGCAAAATACCTACGTTTTGATGTATAATTTGTGTGGGTTAAGTGAAAATTGAGCGAGTAGCAAGAAGTTGTTCGGACATGAAGAGAAAATTGCCAAAGGTACAGTGGCTCACTTAGAACCAACTGCATAGCAACCATAACAACGCATGTATTTTGTGAAAAATCACAAAGATGAAACTCAAACTTAGAGAGGGATACGATGAAAACGGTAACAGATATGAAAAAGCTGAATCATTCATGAATAGCCCAATAATTTGTGAACATTTTAAAATTTGAATGGTTGTTCTAGGCGAAAGTATGAGAACGTAGTTAAGTTTCAAAAAAGAGTAAGTTTTAGCAGAATTGCGGAAGTTTCCCATTCATTTCAAAGGACAAATTAAAGGAAAAAAACGTAATATTTTAAAAAGTATAAGAGTTAAAATACCAAAAGTCATAGCAATCATTAGCAGAAATAGCAGAATAGTTTAAAATTTGAACGGTGAAAATCGGCTGAAAATTGTGGAAGTAGAAAAGTGCCAAAAACGTACGGAAGCAACTGGAATAATAATAATATAATAATAACTAGAAAAATTTGCATTTCCTGCGAAAATGCAGTGTGGATGCTGTAAAGCTGAAGCTGTCTGCTGAAAACAGCTGAAGAAGCTGAAATAAGTATTTGAAAGTAGTTGAATTTTTAATCAATTTGCAGAAGCATAACAACTTAGCAAAAATTAAAAAACTTAGCTGAAATGCAACTTGGCCGAAATATTGTAACTTACTAAGAATAGTATAATATAGCAGAAGTATGTAATTCAGCTGAAATGTTAATATTTAGCACAAACATAACATTTGGAAGAAATGGTTTAACAGTATAACTTGGTATACAATACTATAACATTGTAGCAGAAATACTATAATTTAGCGGAAAAGTAACAACTTTGGAAAACAGTGTGACTCAGCAGAAATATAATAATATAATAAGCACAATACTATATCATAGCAAAAATATATCTAGTTAAAAATGTCATATCTTAGTGAACATTTATGACAGTTTTGACACAAAACTGAAAAAATAAATAAATAAACAGAACAAGATGAAGTTACCGCAAAACTACTTGGGAAAATTGCAGAAAAACCATGTCAACACATTTATTTTCTTAAAAAAAATCATCATGAAATTGGTGCACCTTACTGAATGCAATTGGGATATGCATTCTCCTGAGATGATTGGAACCATGATTCCAAGTGTATTTCAGTGTTCTGACACCCATGTCTGAATACTGGATAAAATGTTTTCATCAGTACAAATCCCACACTACCCTGAATCGAATGATAAGATTTATTACCACACTATTCACTTAGAAGATTTCACATCTAATGATACATGTGGAGAGGGCAATTAGAAGCATCAAGGCGATCAAAATATTTGACACCATTATCCCTCGGAACGGTGCTGGCAGTGCACACAGCTGCTTCCTAAGTATTATCAAAACAAACCCCTGGTTAAAACTTTGGCTAAAGATTTCACTGTCAGTGAAGTTGCACAGTTCACTTGGCATTTAGATTGCTCGTCTGGTAGATAGGGCACCTCATATACTAAAGCTACGAGACCTCTGCAGCAGCTGTAGTCTTGTATTTATTCCACTGATTGAATTCAACAGAATGTTTTAAAAAGCTGCACCGCTCAGACCAGTGCTTGTAACTGCACTATTTTTATAGTAAATAGTTTTATATTGGTTCAGGTAGATTATATATGATGTAAATGATTAGAGCTCTAATTATTGATAACAAACAACAATTTTTAACAAGTAAATGTAAAAAATGGTTTTAATGAATTCAGATTTTAGTGATTGTAGCCCCTCAAATGTAAATATTGGAACTATGCTTTGGCTATTTAGTAATGTTTACATAATCACATTTATGAATTGCACTGATTTACACTTGGATATATGTTTTTCCTGCCAAGAATAAAGAAACCTACATTTATTTCAACATATGCACAGCTAATTATGCAACCAAGCACCCTGTTGATTTACCATTAAGATTGCATTAGATGAGAAGAAGAAACTGGAGAGTGCATGTGTGTGGTGTGACCAACATACTGAACATTTAACTTGACATCTTTAAATCACCTGTACTCTTGTAAGACCACACAATAGAAATCAAATTATTTTAAGAGAGAAGTGCATCAGCGTGTGAACATGAAGTAACACCAGTCCACGCTCTCTCTGATGCTGCTGTTAACTTTGTGTCAACATAGTCGTTACAAGTGACTTTTACAGAGAGACAGGGTGCCATTCTTAGTTGAAGGTAGAGATGCACGATACCACTTTTTATGTCCGATACCGATACCGATATCATAAATTTGGATATCTGCCGATACCGATATTAATCCGATATAGTGTGTTTTTAATCAATAAAACTGTTTTTTTAATATCTTGCTGCATTTTGTATAAGTTCATACTCAAGTTTAAATAAACAACAACACTAAAGCTATTCTGTTATACCTGTATGTAAAAAATACACTGCACCCAAAATATTTCATAGTTCAGCAATACTGATCAATCTAATAAACTTAAACCTACTCCATCCTTCCTATTCTGGTATTTTAAATAGTACTTAGCAGAAATATTAAGCAACCTAACTGATAGGGTTGCAAACTCCCAGCAAAAAAAAAAAGGGAACCACCCCCACCCTCCACCTCATGATGCTTAATCAACGTAATCAACTTTAATTTGATGCAGTGTGAAAAAAAATGCACAGAAATAAATTATTTTTCAAGAATAATTAAATAGATTCAACATCTTTCTTCTACAGAATTGCAGACTGCACAGATGGTATCTTCCCAAAGGAAAAAGTACTATAGCTTACTAGGGTATATTAGACTTAACAGTTACTATATACAGTAATGGACTTCTATACATTTTACATCAGATTAAAACTTTGGGTGTAAGATTCAGATAATTATTTATTAAAAGCTAGACATTTTAAATGAGAATAAGAAAGAAAAGTATGTCTTTGTGCCCCCTTTTCCCTGTTAATGCCCTATCGGCCCCCCTGGCTAAACTTTGCTAGATCCGCCCCTGCGCAGTTACCAGCCGTCAGCTACGTAGAAAAGGATCCTGGTCTAGAAAGTAATATTAAATAAATTCTAACGACAGCTTATCAAGGTTAAACGTGCTGCTGTTGTTCAGCCGCTGGTTTCCTCTTTCTGGTGCAAAGCCAAAAACAAAGAAGAGAGACGGACTCGCGACAGAAAAGCCGATCAGCTGATCATTAAGCAGTTTCATGAAGTAGCGGCAGGAGAGGGAGGGAGAGAGAAGAGGCAGTTGCTCCATATATCGGTTGTTAAGCTTAACGTAGGTACGCTTTACAAACATTCAGAGATGAACTTACACACTTGCTTTACTTCTCTCTGGGATCACTTCCTCGGAGATGAAATGCTGGTTTGCTAGCGAGGCTACAAATACACACAGCCGCTCAATGTGAGCACACTGCTCCGACGTGCTACGGTTATGAGCCGAGTTACGCGGTGTCGCAAGTTTTGTGAGGTGCTTTTTTGATATTTAATGGATCGGATTACATTTTTTATTTCTCACCGATATCCGATCCAGCAATTTACGTCAGTATCGGACCGATACCGATACGTAATATCGGATCGGTCCATCTCTAGTTGAAGGTATCTGAAGTGAACATAATTCCTCACATAAAGACACTTTATCTCAAGCAGTCCAAACGGTGGCTGTGCAGATGGATCAAAGATCAACCCATCTGGTGAGGAACCAAGCCAGGGAGCGTCAGGGTGGACAACGAGGCCATGAGGTCTATAGTTAAAGTTTTTCAATTTGCAGTTTTCTCCAGCTGCGTTAAACTCCATGTCTGTCCCTGTGCTCACGTCTGCAGTCTGTCTCGTTCCTTTGAGGATTCTCTCTTCACAGTTTCACCCCTCATATAACAAACCTCTTAAACATGAAGATGTAATCTTGGCCTGTGGAGCTGATGCTAATCCTGGTCGGCTGCCTGTTCTCCTGTTGCTGTCTCAATCTTATTTGCCATGTCATCTGTGCTTTCAAGGTGGAAGAGTTCATCCTCACTGCAAACATGCACACACTCTGTGGGGTCCAGCCTGTACTCACAGTGTAGAGTAGCAGTGGCAGGTAAAGAGGAGGATCTTGGTAAATGTTTACAGATGTTGTGGCTAATTTGGGCTGCTGGTAAGAAAGCACACTCACCAGTGCTGTCTCAACACAGGTTTTCTCATCACTGATGCCCATGGTTGCTGTTAGAGGTCAATCTGTTACATCAAAGTCTTTGCATGATTCTCCAGTGTTTAGCAAGGAGAGGTGAAGTGGGTCACCAGCCACGTCGTTGTGCAGTTTATTTCTGTTAAATGCCTCACATAATAATATGAGGGTAGAATGAGGCACTGTGAAAGTCATCTGTGCAATAATGACAATAATAATAATAATAATAATAACAACAACAATATATACACTTAAAAACTACCCCGCACACAATAGTTTTGCACCTGAGCACTTAAAGTTAGAGCACTTTATTCATCACTTAAATCACTTTTAACTGGATTGTCAACGTCTGACAGTTTTTGGTCTGTTTACAAGTTTTACTGTTTATGTTTGTTTGTCTTTACTTTTATGAATAGCTGCTATAGGATGTATATATAATTATATTAATTATATTTAAACATTGCACTTTCTATTGTGCTTGGAGCATGTTACCTGACTGTTGTACACTAATATTGTATATAACAGCAGCTTACTATCTCACCTGATTTCTCCTTCCATGACTCAATTGAGCCTTGGTCTGGTGATGACCATTTTAATAGCTAGTTCCAACCCCTGAAAAAAAGCAATAACAAATATTTTTTTAAAAAAATACTTATCAAACAAGCATATAACATATTATTTATTGCAGGTTAGAAAATAACATTAAAGGGTCAGGCCTGAATATGAATCTCAGTGCTGTTTGGGTTTGTCCCACTGTTGCTCTGTCTCGGTGTAGGTGTGAAGAGACAACCTGCAGCATCATTTCTGATTGAAAGAGCAAGGCTCACACTGTGAGATTTTGTCAGTCGCGCGATTCAGCTCCTGCTCAAACTGTACGATTGACTCGCAGGGGTTAGAAGTTCGTAAGTCACGATGCAGGGTCTCACACTATACGGCCCGATGCTCTGATGCGACCCGAGTGCTCACACTGTGCGTCCATAACATGAAGGTTATAACAGAAATTCTGTCGCTCGCTCTCCCTCTCTGTCTTTCACTCACACAGACACGCACACCACCGCCATCAACTTTGCTAAATTGCTAATGAAAAACATTGATCAGGCAGCTGTGATTGAGCAGCAATGTCTATCCAACTATTTCACGGTTGCTGTGGTCATGATAATTTTGTGAGGCCACATCGAAAAGGCTCGGATGAGCTTTCCAAAGTTCTACAAGTGCCTCCATTGCTTGTGTCCAGATCACATGCTGCACTGCTGTGCTGCGCCGTCTTTTTCGCTGACATTTGTGTTTGCGCGTGCGTAGTGTGAGAAGCTGCGGTGACACCCTCACGACGGTCGCGAGGATTTCAAACAGGTTTGAAATCCTCAGGACCAAGCGATTGATGATCGGGAGCTGGTCGTGAGGTGTCAATCGCTTCTCATTACCCCACGTATACTGCACGATGCACGATGAAGGCCATAATCGGGCCGATCACCAAAACGGTCGCACAACTCAAAAATCGGCTCAAAATGGGCCAAAAATCACACAGTGTCTGCCCAGCATAATGCCGGGCTCACACTGTGCGATTTTTTCAGCCGCGCGATTCAGCTCCTGCTCAAACTGTACGATTGAGTCGCAGGGGTTAGAAGTTCATAGGTCACGATGCAGGGTCTCACACTATACGGCCCAATGCTCTGATGCGACCTGAGTGCTCAAACTGTGCGTTCATGAAATGAAGGTTATAACAGAAATTCTGTCGCTTGCTCTCCCTCTCTGTCTTTCACTCACACAGACACGCACACCACCATCAACTTTATGAAAAACATTGATCAGGCAGCTGTGATTGAGCAGCAGTGTAAATCCAACTATTTTCACGGTTGTTGTGGTCGTGATATCTTTGTGAGGCCACATCGAAAAGGCTCGGGTGAGCTTTCCAAAGTTCTACAAGTTGTGCCTCCATCGCTTGTGTCCAGATCACACGCTGCACTGCTGTACTGCGCCGTCTTTTTCGCTGACATTTGTGTTTGCGCGTGCGTAGTGTGAGAAGCTGCGGTGACACCCTCACGACGGTCGTGAGGATTTCAAACAGGTTTGAAATCCTCCCGACCAAGCGATTGATGATCGGGAGCTGGTCGTGAGGTGTCAATCGCTTCTCGTTACCCCACGTACACTACACGATGCACGATGAAGGACAAACTCGGGCCGATCACCAAAACGGTCGCACGACTCAAAATCGCACAGTGTGAGCCCGGCATAAGCCCAGACAACACTGCCAGCTACACACCAACACCAATCAGAAATAAGGACAACAGGGTCCCGAACCTCTGCTCTGTCTGCACTGAAGCACATAGAGAGGCAGTCTACACACAATGGCTATACAATAATTCAGAGGCAGAGGCCTGTGACATCCACCAGGTACAAAGAGGGCTAGATGATGGCACTGAAAATGAAGCTGGAGTCAGAGTCATTTATAATTCTGTGAATTCATCTTTTTACAAGTAGACAAACAGCAACACTGAACTGAATTGAACAACCATGCATGCATTGTTTACCAAGTCTCTCAGAGTATAATTTCTCTGACCTTTCTCAGTGTCCGACAGAGTACCCAAATAGCATACCTTTATTAAAATGTAATTTTAATAAATAGCAGTAGAATACAGGTAACTGATATTCATTTACCCAAAGTTTTAAAATTTATTCCTGGAAATAAAATTAATTCAAGTGTCAAAATGATAATAAAACCTTTTTTCAATGTGGCATTTTGTGTATGATTTATAAGAGAATACATAAAGTTCAACTTAAGTGACGATCAAAGACTGCAGGTCATTAATCAATGTATAAAACTAAAATAAATGTATTTTAGTTACACAGCACAAAAACACGGAAGCAAGACGTGTAATTAGAATTACATAAATATGAATTCATTAGTGCAATTTCTTTAACCATAGAGAATGACTAAATCCTTAGGACAATGTCATATCAGTGCACTGAACTCACTATGTTATCCATCAACCCGTGGTTGTATCCATCTAACAGAGCCTCAACATGTTCGCACTGTAATTTCCCCTCATGAATGAATTTATGCTGCACTAATCTGAATGTTCGCAGGGAAATCAAACGCATTTTACTGGCAGTACTCAAGTTGACTTACCTTTGTTTGAATGACGACGTATTCACAACGTGGAGTCTAAAAATAGCCAAATCTTGTAACCAACCATTGGTTAATCGGATGTGCGCCTCCAGACATTTGTAATTGCGAAACTGGTTCGCTGTGTATGCGCTAACTCCACAGGTACGGAAATATATCAGGCTTCGGGGTTTCTGCTCCACTGCCGTTTTTTCATACGGGTCCACATTTCCAATGCACGCTATTTTTTGCAAGTACCGTCCGACACAATCTGAGTCTATAAAGTTCTTTTTGTTTTGAGCTGCTTTTAAGTACGGTTTGTATCTTCCTTCCAAACGAGTGTTTGTTTTGATTCGTGGCCTGATAAAATGGTGGCATGCTCCCACAATGCATTGCGGCGTGACGTCAACTCCAAAGCCCTATAACTGATTTTATAAATCTCAAATTTACGTTTGAGACTTATAAAATAGTAATGATAATTCCATAATTAAAATTAGACGAGTTAACAAAAAAACAAAACAAAAAACAAAACAGTGATAACATAAAATCAACACAAGGCAGTCCAATCACGAAACACAATCGTAGTTAGCCAATCAGGGCGGGTGACAACAGATTACATCACAAGTTGTAATTTAAAGACCGGCGGGAACCTTCTTTGATCTTTCTAAGATACTTCGAGGGACACAGACGGCTCTTACTGTTCTTAACAACTTTATAAAACGTAAGTATTGAATTTTGAGGGTGTTTTTTTTTACTACCCTTATTTATACCCTTATAATATGTATAATACAATATAGGGCAAGACACAAGATCTAGCCATTTAACTTGCTGTCAATATAAAGACTGTCAAAGACTGTCAAATCTGACTTTTCTTTCTTTTTCCTATGTTACGTTTCTATTGCAGAGAAATTCATTATCGATAAATTCACATTTACTATTGACAGTAATGTATTAGTGGGTGTCATAGTTGATGAACTTATTGTCTCATGGGTATTTAATTGAAAAAAGATCTAAATGTATTAATGAAAAATAATTTCAGTCCTAATTTTTTATATGAAATATTAAGATCTTAATATTAAGATTTGACAAATCTTCGAGATCTATAACAGTTTTATAAACTTTAAGATGTTAAGTTTGAGCTGTGAGTCTCTAAATTTGCTTAAGGCTGGCACTCTGCCCTGGCAACAACACTTTCTAGCACTTTCTCAATTAAGCTATACAAAAACTGAATAACCAATAGGAGTTAAGCTAAAAGACTTAAACAAAAACCTAATGGAAACCAGATTTTGAATAACTTCATTTCCCACAATGCCTCAGAGCCATTTTCTGCGTGGTTACAGAGGTTGTGACTGACATGAAAGCGTGCTAGATTACTGTCATTCTATTAGGCATTTAAATAAAGTTAAATAATTATTATTAAATAATATTTTTTGTGTTGTCTTTTTTTCAGAATGGCTTTGATGAAGCTTCTAAATACCCGCCCTGACACGCCATATTTCCGGCCACCCCCACTGCACTTCAAAGTGTTAAGATCATGCGACCAGCTGAGGGTCACTAGCTGGCACTTCGAAGATGGGACAGCTAAACCACTGATAACCAAAAAGAACACAGTGGCAGCCATCACAGATAGCCAGACTGTGACCAAGGTCACGATATTTGAGGAGTTTGCCTCTAAAATCCAGCAGGGGGGGTGCTACATAATGAGAGGATATGAACTCAGGGGCACGGCCCCACCATACAATATAAATATAACTGCACGAACACAATTTTTTAGGGCACCCACCCTAACTGTGACTGAAGATCGTTTCACAGAAGCAGAGCATCTTCTGGATCCTCCTGCTCCACTCACACCTCTGAAGATGAGCTCCACAAATGGCGGGCTCATCACAGTCCAAGGGGAGGTGGTGGAGGTAAGTATTTGTGGTTCCATCAGAATTTACATGGCTTTAGGTTTCCAAATAACCCATTATTGCGTGTATTTTTTACAGTTAAAATAATTTTTGCTGTCAAGCAGAGACTAAATTCTGTTAAGATTGTTAAGCACAATTTTTAAAAAATATTTTCCTAAGACCATTTCTGGTATTTATGCAGCCAATTTGCATTGTGTCTACATACATTTGTATTGTAAGGGCTAGATTCTAATAAACAGTCTCTATTTGATAATAAAAAACAAACAGAATAATTCTTTTATATACCTATGTATATAAATTTACACAAAGGTCTTCATCTTAATATATACTTTGTAATAAAAATAAAAGCAGATACAATGGAAACTGGCAAAATTACCCTGAATTGGGCATAATGGACACCAACTAGAATTTGTAAACTGGCAGACTTTTCATTTATGTTGCTGTCACTTAAGAATCCAACTAAGTTACAAATGTATTGTTTGTAGAAAGATTTCCTTCAAGCTGTTTCATAATCATGAAAAACATCCTAATAAACTGCTTCTGATAAGTTCAATGAAGAATACTTAACATATAACAAATAACAGCAATAATATAATCTAAAAATCTTACTGAAGAAATAAAAACCTACCACATATCAATACACTAACTATTACTGATATTTTTATTTCAATTTACTTTTCAGTTTTCTGCAGTAAAGGACGTACTGTCCGGAAAACAGCACGTTCCCTTGCGGAATCTACAGCTAAAGGAGGTAATGATGCATTTTCAGTTTTATATTGAAATTGGTTAAACTAATGTGACAAATTTGACATTGCTGGTACATGAGCAGAGTGTCTGAGGCTGTGGGCTTTCTTTTTCTAGTTACTGGATTTTGGATTATTTAATTAATAAATCTTTAATTCTGTCATATTTGTGATTTCAGGATGGGTACACCATGTCAGTCTGCCTCTGGAGGGAGGCAGGAATTTACACCTTTAATGTGGGAGACCAGATTAACCTCTCCCACATGAAGCTGAACCACACCGCATATGGGCCACAGCTGCACAGCACTACTTATACAAAGATTGAGGTATGAAGAAGCTAAACCTTTGTACCAATATATCACAGCATTGTCTTATCAACAAATGTTTAGAACTAGGTTTTGAAATGTAACTACATATTCTTTCAGTCTGGGTCAAAATATGAAATAATATTACATATGTGTATATATATATACATATATATATATATATATATATATATATATATATATATATATATATCATATTATGTTATGTTATACACACACACACATATAGATGTCCAGATGAACATAATCCCAAGACGCCTTTGGGATTTAATTACCTGCATGATTGATCATGCATCATATAATGCATAATGTAACACATACATATAAACGTATAAACACTTATACGTGGTTTCAGTAAGTCTTGGTGACTTACTGAAACCACATGATGACCATAGATTTTCTTTTTGGATAAAAAAGGGAATGTTTGCAGGGCTAAATATGTGCTTATGCTTTGTCAACAGACAAAAGTAGAGGACAGAGCAGAGGTCCTGATCATTGGTGTGGCTACGAGTGACAAGCCGAACCAGCTTGAAGTGCTTTTGGATGATGGGCAGAGTCTCTTCATCGACAGTGAGCTCTGGCAACCATTTGATAATGAACTTGAGGAGGCAGCGGTCAGGGTAAAAGTTCAAATTAAAGGCAAGCAAATTATGCAGATTGAAAAAAAATCACTGTGAATAATTTAAAAAATGTACAGTTCCTTTGTTTGTTACTTGTTTGTTTGTTCAAAAATATAAAATGTTATATTTTATAAATTAAAAACAATGAAGTTCATTTTTTCTATGTATTTATAATTTTTAATCACACATTGTTCAATACTTAAGTGACAGCAACATAAATGAAAAGTTTGCCAGTTTACAAATTCTAGTTGGTGTCCATTATGCCCAATTCAGGGTAATTTTGCCAGTTTCCATTGTATTTGCTTTTATTTTTATTACAAAGTATATATTAAAATGAAGACCTTTGTGTAAATTTATATACACAGGTATATAAAATAATTATTCTGTTTGTTTTTTTTATTATCAAGTAGAGACTGTTCATTAGAATCTAGCCCTGTACCATAGTTAACTGTTTTAACTTTAACTTATTTTTGAAATCAAAAAATCAAATAAATAGCTGGAAATACATAAAACAGTCTTGTGTCTATTAAATGAAGCTGAAAGTATGGTTACTAAAACATTCTTTCTGTGACAACAACAACCTACATCTGAATACAGTCAAGACCAAGAAAAGGAGATGGTAATCGACTTCAGGAGAACAAGGTGATCTGAGCACTTTACCTTGATGAGGAGGTAGAAAGGGTAGAAATCTATAAGTTTCTCAGGGCCCACATCTTGGCCAACTTTACCAGGTCCACAAACATTTCCCACCAGGTAGGGAAAGCACAACAAAGGTTGCATTTTCTCAGGAAGCTGTGTCAGGCCCAAATAACTCAAATACTTCTAATTAACAGCTACTGTTCCACCATTGACAGCCTTCTGACCTACTACTTTACACTCTGGTTCAACTGCTGTACTGTGGAAGACAAAAGCAAACTGCAGCAGGTGGTGAGGGCAGCAGAGCAGGCAAAGAAATTTATACAGGCAGACTTCAGCGAAAAGCCAGCATCATCATCAAGGACCCCTCTCACCCTGGACACTCACAACAATTGAAATATATATATATATATATATATATATATTATATATATATATATATATATATATATATATGTGTGTGTGTGTGTGTTTGTTTTAAACACTGGAAGGCTATAAATGTTTGGTTTTTAAAAAGAAGAATAACAGAACAGATCAAGGCTGAATGTTGTATTTTGTACATAATAAATGGGGCAGGTCTATCAACAATATTTGATTTGTACCTTTTGAAAAAAAAATTCCTTTCATTATTCATTTTAACATTTCTGCTCTTTTAATTTTTTATTCAAATAATTGTGGAGCAAAATGATGAACTTGAGATTTCTGGGTGGACATGATATCAATGAGAATAGAATAGAATAGAATATTCCTTTAATTGTCCCACAAGGGGAAATTTGGTTGTATCAGCAGCAGCACAAAAAAAAAAAACACACACACACACATATATACAAACAGAACAGGACACAGAACAGAAACATGATTTTTACATAGTTACATTAATTTACATTAATTACATTACAAATTAATCTAAAATCTATACAAACAATTGAAGCATCCGTTGGAATTGTGAATACATCCTTCTTTGCCATGTTTACATTTATGGCCCTAAGATGCACAGACACATGATACGCTATTAACTGCAAAAATATATACATATATAAACAGGAAATGAGAGACAAAATATATTCTCTGAATTGCTGGAGTTTTGTGCACATCCAGTATGGCAAGGATAAACAACATTACAACTACATTAAAACTCCCAAGAGCTTCTGTTTTTCATTTAGTTTAGTTTTAGTTTAGCTTTCCTAATTTGATGATAAAGTACAGAATATTGTTGAAATGAAGTTCACATTGTGATATATTTCAGGTATGGAGAGTCACACAGCTGAACAATTGATGCACATGTTTAAAGAAACAGGGATAAAATACAAAACATTGCTGTGGAATAAATTACATTGAAAAATAATCACTGCCCTGTGTTAGAGAGTGATTTATGATCAGGTATTAATTGGGTTAACTTTACCTCTTACAGCTTTTCACATAGTGCTGTGACCAGGATGGAATTTATCATAAAGTAGCTGTAAACAGTAGACTCACCAACATGAATGTTATGGTTCTACTCTGATCAAAACTCATGTCAGCTGTGTGATCTCATAAAATGATAAACAGAAACACATATGACTGGATGTGATCTTCATGAACTTCATAAACTTTTCAAATAGACTTAATGGGTCAAACTATATGTCTGACCCATTATCTATATATATTAGAGCAGTCTAAGCACAGATGTGGAAAACCACTGTTACACCTATTCTATACTCATGTACTTACTGACACCCCATGCTAAGGCAGTATTCATACAAACACACTTTGAGCTTTCTTTCTTTATCCTCTTAAACACTTTCTTTTTTTTCACATTTTGAGGTTGTGTAATCTCTATAAAGAATATGTGTAATGGTTCAATAGATTCTGATTTAAATGTCCATAATAATCAAATGATCATTATTGTGCATCCTACAATTCAAGATTTAGAGCTGTGTGTTTGTATGAATTCAGCTTGCTATACTTATAGACTAAAATTATACAAATCCACTATTTAACCAAACAAGTTACATTGTTTGGCTAAACAGATTGGGTTTGTTCTACAACATAATTATTCAACAATTGAAAATACAAAACAATATAATTGCACATTTATCCAAAAATGGTGCAGTTACTTATTTCATAGGTCTGATATTGTTTGTTAAATCTGGTGACACAAACAGAGTCAAAAAGTCATTGTTGGTGTAACATGTGGCTCTTTTTACCTTTGACCAATGATGTGCTGCTAAAACAAATAAAAAAGAATGTAAATTAAAAAATGTTTTTGTTTAGTAAAAGGACTGAATTTACGTGGAAACTGTCACCTTAAAGCCTCATTTTAAATACCATCACAAACAGATGTTTTCCAAATAGTTAACAAAGCTGCAGCACATTCGATCACTGCATCTAAATCTAAAAGAAGACAAAAACATATCAAATATAATTTACACAATGGAAGACTTTTGATTTAATAACTAAGCTTAAAATAAATGTTACCTTTGAATATTTGTGGGAAAAATCTGATGCTACCCCAAGAGTTCCCCAAGTCACACTGGAAATGATGACAAAGCTTGCAGCCCTGTCTTCCTGGAGTGAGGTGACAGAAGTTGGTGTCTAAGAGTGGTCAAACACTGACACTCTGTCCACTTGTGTAGAGTCTAAGAAGCTGGAATGCAGGCATGCAGGACGAGCTTGTTCTAAAAAAATACAGAAAAAACAACAACATTTCATTGGTGTTAAGGCATAAAAAACTACAAACAAGTAATACAATGAGAAAATATTGAAATACCTCATAGGTGCTGCAGGCCAATAACCAGAATCCAGAGCAATCTCACACCATGTGAGTGTGAGATTGGTGAAGATAGACACAAGCTCAAGTGATGAGGTTTGAATGTCCCAGTTTGGAAACTGAAAAACTCAGAAGACAGCAGTACCTGCACAGAGAGACAGAGTAGAAAAAAACCCATACATTTTTCATCCATAATGTGAATTAAAACTCATAAAGTGCCAATTAGTTTAATCATTTGAGTGTGGAATTATTTATGAAATAAACAGGATTTTAATTAATTAATTAATTAATTAATTAAATTAAAAGCTCTGATATGTATTTTGTTTTTATCAAAGATAAAGAATCATACCTTTCTCTGCTCTGTAGATCACTGGACTCTGACAGGCAGTACAGTTTCCTCAGTATGAGTCATCCTTGATGGTTTCACAGGTGTCGACTGTGGCAGCATGGTGATGGTCTCTAGATTAGGCAGGAGGTCAGGTGATGTGATCTTCTCCACTGTTGCCACACTGATATGGTAGTTCATAAAAACAGCAGTGTCTGTGTGACATGTAGTTATCTGTGCAGTCCAGCACTGATGGATCAGGTTTGGCTCAGCAGTTCATGAAGATGGTGTTAAGATGTTGTTGTTTCAGCTGAGGATGGTGAAGTTTGAAGGTTTTGCCACAAAGGAGACAGGACTGTGTGCGCCCTGTCTGAAGAAAATAAACCTACAAAACATAAAGTGCTTTTAACACTACCCACCCTCCCCACCCACCCATCTCAGCCCCCAAATGTCAATATAATGCTGGTATGGGGTGTCAGTTAGTAAATCTACTTAGTGCATCAGAAAGTATGGGCTACACCTAAAGCCCATGCTTTCTGATGTCTTTGCAGCTATTTCCAGCTGCTCAGAGAATTCTGACTTGGCCTTTATCCACCCAAACCCAAACCCACCCGGATAAAGGCCAAGTCAGAAAATGGATGCAGAACTTCCATTTATATCTAAATCAGTTTATACACATTCTGTTAGCTGTAAAATATTTTTATTACAGAAATCTCTGGTGCCTAAAGATAGTTTAAAACTTTTGACTTTTTTTTTTTACCTGTAAAACATGATCAACAAAAACTCATTCACCAAAAAAACCTTTGATTCTACAAAATCTATTATAATTAAGAAAATATAATTATCTGTATTTATGCATGTGACCCATAATAAATACCTGCATTTATTAGGGATTTATTTATTTACTATTTAATAATTTGAAAGCCCTTTGAGGAGAAGCTCTCATTTCTTGAGATACATACATCACAGTAAATAAGTATCAACAAAAAGAGAGGACAATTTACACCAATGAAAAAATGCATTTTAAAAGAGTAGATTTAGTAATTTAAAACATGATGATAAAAATAAATGATTTTTTATTTAATAAATGTTGCAGCACATTTCAGATCAGAGGTGCATGATAACAGAAGGCAGATGTTCCCTGCTCTACATGAAGTTCAGCCATGGTTTGGTGAATTGATTAATAACATTGCAATAAGAAAGGGTCTTCTTGCAGACAGTCAATGAAAAATCTTTTTCATACTCTACAATCAGTAAACTCTGTAACAAACATGATCTGTAATTGTTTCAAAACTCACCAGACGACTTCATGATTGGCTGGAGGACAGGACACAGAACACAGGGTTGTGGTAACTGTAATATGTCCTCAGAACACCTGCATGAAGATTCTGCTGTGGCTGAGAAACAAAAATGAGGTCAAGCAGGGTGTTCTTGTCTGTAGTGGCAGAAGTGATCAGCTGTGAATACCCTCTCGACTGAAACTGCTCCAGAATCTGTTTCTTCCCTCTGTAACTGGTTCTCATTAAAATCTCCACACACAATGATTGGGTGACAGTCCATTATTTCAAGTGAATCTAAAAGACTTACCAGGTTTTGCATGAATGATGTCAAACTGTAGTCTGGAGGTCTGTACACAACCGCAATGAGCGCAGGGAATGGAGCCTGAACCTTTAACACTAAGAACTCAAGATCAGTGACATTATGCAGATACTGTTTTACCTGAACCTGAAAATGATTCCTCAAATACACAACAACTCCACCACCACTTCTGCTGGCCATGTGAGGAAAGTTTGTGTAGGACAGATGTCTGTTGCGTTTGAACATGGTGTAGCCGTCCAAATGAAGACTGTCTGCAACAAAGGAGCCTTGGAGGTGAGACTCAGTGAGACACAAAACATCTGCTAAACACATTTCATGATGACTCTTGATGTCACTGATGTGAGATGGCAAACCCTCCGTATTGTGATGTATCAGTGTAAGAGTGTCAAGTCTGTTGACTGTTTCTCTGACCTGAAGAAGAGGCATCATTTCCTCAACGCTGGCTTGTCCATGGTTTGGAGCGCTGCAGTTACCTCGGGATGGCGTAAATCTTTTTCTCATCCAAGTCCTGTAAATAGAGTCCACTGAGAGACGTCACCCTGCTGAGAGCAACATAAGCCATACCTGTTCAAAATGTTCTTCATTGAAACTACAGCTGTCTGTGTTGTAAGACCCTGGTTTTGTGGATGTGCAGGCAATGCTAGCTTTACAGGAAACTGTCTGCGTACCGCTCCTTAAACTTCAGACTCTCTCTCTCTCTCATGTAAACCAGATATCAGATGCTGCATTAGCAACTGCGGTTGTGTCTCATAGGCTGCCGGTTGTCCATTCTGAGCCCCAGTTAATTATTGTCCATCATTTTCAGATCTTCACCACCTTTATCAGTATACCAAAAGCACCGTTGACCAAACCGTTTAGTGTGTCCAGGTTTCTG